>NC_053489.1:173247141-173424641 GCF_905171775.1 Rana temporaria
ACAATGAAAAACCAGCATTGGGTAATACTTAATGATGACTGCTCAGACTGCCTGACACTCTTTCACCGATCCTTAGATTGTTATCCGCGGTGATTCCCGGGTAGAGTTCGAAACTATAGACGCGTTTTTATCATTCCGTCTTCAGCAATAAGTGCTTATTGATAAAGACAGAATGACGAAGCACATCTAGGTGTGACCACACAGCTTGTTATTCAGTCAGCCGTTTCGAACTCTAGCCGGGAATCACCATGGATAACAATCTAAGGATCTGTGAGAGAGTGTCATGCTGTCTGAGCAGATCTCATTAAATATTACTCAATGCTGGATTTTAATTGTTTTTTAGCAAGTGCAAAATTGTAAGGGGGGCTTGTTTATAGGAATAAAATGCCTAACAGGATCATGCTATGAGGTCCGTTTCCCTTTGTCAGGAGATACTGAGACTGGTTGAACATCCCGATCTTGAGTGACTTGGAGGTAAAAAAAAAAAATAAACTATCAAAAAAGTGTAGGTGTATGTGTGTGTATATAATTTCTTGTTAATCCGGTGAGTGCAAATTTTGAGAGGAGCGATATCACGAGGTGTGGTGAAGGATTTGCATATCTATTCACCTGTTATATCCCAAGAAAACACTGAGTGGACAAAGCTTCATTCTGACTCAACTGTCATATGGCGTAATCAGTTTGGACTATATGGAAACAAATTTGTTTAAGCCCAGGTTCACACTGGTACTATTTGAGATGCGATTTCACATGTCAAATCGCATCTCAAATCGGCAGCATTTCCCGGCAATGACACCGTCCTAATCGGTGCGACGCCGCATCTTCGGCGCTGCACCGATTTCAAAAAGTAGTTCCTGTACTACTTTTTGCGATTTCGGGCCGCGATTTACATTGACATCTGTGCAGAAACCAGCACAGATGTCTCTTAAAATCGGGGCCGAAATTGGGACTGCCAGCGGGAGTGAAACCGTGCGAGTTCAGCTGAACTTGCACGGCTTCACTCCCGCAGCCCAGTGTGAACCAGGGCTTACACATAGAAGAGCGCTGCTTCATTATTAGGGCCCTATACGCAAACCCTAGAGCTTTAGTTAGAATTAACGGACATTACTCCAAACCCATTGAGATTAGAAGGGGTACCAGACAAGGTTGTCCCCTGTCCCCTTTAGTTTTCGCTATAGCAATCGAGACTTTAGCGATAGCCATACGTCAGAATCCCAATATCTCAGGAGTTCAGTGTGGAGATCAAACTCACAAATGTGCCCTCTTTGCGGATGACATACTGCTGTTCCTAACCTCTCCTGTCTCCACCCTCCCCAACTTATGTCACATTCTGGACGACTTCTCCAAAATCTCTGGCCTATCGGTCAATTTTTCTAAATCACAGGCCCTTAATATATCTCTGCCCTCACAACTAGTGCTGGATCTTAAACAATCCTTTAACTTTAGCTGGAATGACTCCTCAATCCAGCATCTGGGAATTGCTCTGGCCGCAAAGACGGAGGCTCTATACAATCTTAATTACCCCCCCTTATATAAGAAAATGGAGGCTGATCTTAAAATATGGTCCAGATTTAATCTCTCTTAGTTGGGAAGAATAAACTCAGTCAAAATGACCCTGTTGCCTAGAATACTATACTTGTTTCGCTCACTTCCCATCCCCATAAGAAGAAATCACCTAAAATCTTTTCAAAGCAAACTGCTAAAGTTCATATGGGGATCAAAGGGGTTTCGCGTGCCACAAGACACACTAATCCGCCATAGAAGCAAGGGGGGTCTGGGTCTACCTGACCTTCATAAGTATTATCTGTCGGCTAGATTAGCTCAATTCTCTGCCTTGTACTCCAAGATCAATGTACCTGATTGGGTAAATATAGAACAACTAGCTATTCCCTCGGCTCCCCTTGACTACCACCTTTGGTCCCCCATCAAATCCCGCCCTTCCATCCTCTCCCCAGTTCTATCCCAATCATTTGCTTTGTGGGATAGCCTTAGACACAATGTCAGACTGACATCAGCTGCCCATCCTCTAGCTCATATCTTCAATAACCCTGAATTCCCACCGGGCATGCGACCCTCTCAGTTCCAATGGTGGCTGGACAAGGGGCTATATCGGATAGGACATTATTTTTCTTCCAGTGGTCCCATCTCCCTGAACTATTGTACTCATACTTTGAAAATTCCTGACTCGGAGAGGGGTCGCTTTAATGAAATTTCGGATTATCTACATAGCATCTGGAAGTCCAGACCCCTTCCTCCTGACTTCACTTCATACGAACATTGGTGTGGACAAGCCGTGGGGCGGAGGGGAGGCATCTCGGTGATCTACTCGGCCCTCACTCACCCAACAGACAAAACGCCTTATATGAAGGCTTGGGAATCTGACTTTCAAAGTAATATGAGCCTAGAGAGCTGGCACAAAGCTTTTTTCAGATCCTTCAAGGGCATTCAGAGCGCCTCCCTAATGGAGGCTAGTGTTAAGGTTTTCACCAGGTGGTATCTTACCCCCTCCAGATTAGCCTCCATGTTCCCTTCTGTGGATTCCCTCTGTTTTCGGGGGTGTCTGCTGCGGGGCACCATGGCCCACATATGGTGGGAATGTCCTAGAATCCGCTCCTTTTGGAGAATTATCTTCAAAATTATCTCCAAAGTTACTGGGCACCGGATCACTGGGGCTCCCAATACGGCCCTCCTAAATGCCCAAATACCACGACTTGACAGACCCACACAAAAGTTGGTGCACTTTATCTTACTGAGCGCGAAGATAGCCATTGCTAAGTCTTGGAAACAACCCAGGCCACTCATCTCAGTGGTTAAACAAAAAGTTTCATGGATCATGATTCAGGAGAAGTTATCCAGCATACTGCATGATTCCTCCGAAGCATTCCGTGAGACTTGGGCCCCTTGGGCTAACTATGTTGGCATTCCTCTTACCCCTGTACCTGTATAGGTCAGATTGTGCTCTTAAATGGTATTAGGCATTTAACTGCCCTCTTCCCCTTGACCCCCTTACCTCTGTTTCCTTTTCCTCTGTCCTTTCTCCTTTACCTCTTATGCTTTCCCTATTAGACTTAGTTTTATTCACAATTTAATTGAACAACTCTTTGAGGGTCATAGCCCTAGAGTTTTATTGCTCTATGTTTTTGTTATCTTCCGGGGGAATGTCTTTATATTATTACCCCTAGAGGGCTTTTTGTTCCTTCCCCACATTAGTGAGAGGTGTGGGATGGGGATAAAGGTTCGGGGCCTTTCACTTGGCACAGTTGGTTCCCAATTGGGGTGTCGAGGGTTGGGTCCCGGATATTCCTTAGGTCCGGCCACTTGGGTGTTAAGTACTAACTATAAGAGGCACTTAGGTCCTCTTCGGTACCCTAGCTGGTTTGCTAGGTAGATTTCCCCATTTTCTGTCTACTCCCCCCGGAAGAGATTGTTATTAACTTCGCTTTCTTGTAACCTCACAATGGTATCATTTGTCTCCTGGGGCTTATGTTATGTTTACTGATATGTCATGACTGTAACCCTTTTGATAAATCTCAATAAAAATTTACTGAAATTAAAAAAAAAGAAGAGCGCTGCTTTTGCGTTTTTGAATCTAATAACTTTGCAATCATCTGACTCTGTGGCAAAAGAGAAAAATAAATGTACTTCTGTGACCCTTGAGAGATGTACAGCCAAGAAAAATCTTTGGCCATACTAAGCTATTGGCGACCAGTAAAGACTTTTTAATAATCAACTCCTTGCTCCAATTTACCTATAAACCTTTGGAACGCCTTATCTACATCTATCTGAGCTGCTACCTCCCTGAACCTGCTTAACCCCTTACAGTCTTGGCTTTCACCCTCAACACTCCACAGAAACTGCGAAACTCACCAATGACTTAATAACTGCCATTTTTTACTATCAGACCTTTCCAAACTACACCCCTTCTTAACCAATGATACCACCAAAGCTACCAATTTAGTCCCTGGTCATCTCTTGCTTTGATAAATTTCAACTCCATACTTTTTGGCCTACCTTCACACAGGATATCCCCCCTTCAGTCTACCATGAGTGCTGCCACACACACACATCCACCTCATCAACCACTCCACTACACTCTCCGCCAATTCCTTCACTGGTTTCCACTCACAAAAAAAAAACAAAAAAACACAACACTTAAATTCCATGCAAAACTGAGCGTCATCACAAAAAAAAAAAATCATCCTAACTGTAACGGAACCCCAAATGGGACAGGGGTTAAAGCTGTTTAAGATATTCCATTCCCGAACCCAAGACAGCTACCGACACTTCACAGTCAGGCAGACGAACCCCAATAACGAGACACACAGCTCTGTTTGAGGCTCCACACGAATAGACCCTTTATTGAGAAAATCAGGCTCTTATATACAGTTAGGATCCTGCAGTAACCAAAAGGAACAATAACCCAACTCCACCCACATCATCACTCAATGGTTCCTAACGAGCTCAAATACACATTCTGGCTCCAGCTCTGACATAATTTACATGAGCCATCATCTACAGCTGATGTCTCAGACACATGACCTTTTGACTGTCTGTTAACTTGCAATACACATTTATCAGAGGACTCCTTCACACAATACAGTATCAATTAGCACAAGCCACAATGACAGATCCTCAGAAGCCATCCTAGATTAATTTACATCACAACAGACAATAGAATGCAATCACAGCAAGCTTTATAGTACACTACAGCCAACACACAAATTATATCTATATATACACACACACACACACACACATATACACACACACACACAAATAAATCTGACTAGCCCAGACCTAAGTAGGGTTCTCATTCACCCTGTGCCCCTATTAGAGACACAGGATGATCTACACATAAGAGGCATCGGGGAGCTTCTGGGTCCCACGAGCCCTTCCGTTACATCTCTCCCCTTTGGGCAGGAGACCCCAGACGGGTTGACTCCGAAGTTAGTCCATAATTTTATTCCTCTAATGCTGGTATCCACACAGTACCCCAAATAAATAGCTCCAGAGCATTACTCACCCAGCCAACCTCTGCCTCTCTCAGAGAACATGCCCGCCGCTGGGGCGAGGCCTGGACTGGCCCTTCTCCCTGGAGTCCTTTCAGCCGATGGAGAGAAGACAGGGTGATAGGGCTCAGTCCATCATGCTGTTGGGGATCTGGGACAACTGACCAGCATCCCTGGGGTATACAAGTGGAGACTGAAGTTTCATCCACTTGTGGCAAGTAAAAATCCCTCAGTGCTTTCAAAGCTGACATCCTCCTGTCTCAGTGCTGCACCATTTTCTGGGGTTGTGTCAGTGAAGACCGAAGTCCCATCCACTACCACAGGAACTCCCTCTTCTGTATGTTGAGAGCAGAGGCCCGTGGCACTCTGCTCTGTTGCCAGCTCTTCTGCTGGGTTGCTGTGAGTGGAGACCACAGTCCTATCCTCCGATATCAGCTCAAGCTGCAGTTGTGTGCAGCGGCCAGTAGCATCCTACCCTGCTGCCAGTGATTCAGCTTGGAGTAAAAGCTTTACAACCTCAGCTTGTTGCTGGAGAGAGGGGCCAACTGCCCTGGATCCCTGGAACTCCACATCATCCGCTTCAGCTTTAGGGATGGCAATCTTCAGATTTTCCACTGCCGATTCATCAGCCAGGATTTAAGAGTTGTCAGCTGATATTTACTGATAGTCCCAGGCAAAGTGAGCCCCACTCTGCTGCTGAGCAGAGTCTAGCAGCTGTCTGTAGGCGATCTCCAGCTCCCATTCCTGAATGGCCAGAAACTCCAAATCTTCCTGTGCCCAGTGCCCTTTCCGAGACATTCAATTTTTGCTCTCTGTGTTCCATTATTTCCTCCAAGCGCCACTCCCAATCACTCCCAAAATCAGGCTCACCGGACAGCTTCCAATACAACAATCCCAGGCCATCATAGTCAAAGCCTTCCGTGGGGCTGTCATCCGCTGACCACGGGCACTCTTGGGGCTACATACCACCGGAGGGCTCTGTAGCTCTCGTCCAACCGCATCTCTGCCCGGATCAGCCTGTTTAACTCGGCTGTCCACTCCTGCTTCGGTTGTTACCCCAATAATGGCATGCGTACATCATACTGGGACCAGTACCTTACATGGATGGAGGGGAGGACCTTTCCCTGGTGTTTCTGTTCGAGAGCTAGCGCTTTCTTCCAGAGTTCTGCATCTCTTGTAACCTCCTTCTGAATTCCTCTTCCATGGCGACTGGTATCTGTACTTCTCCTCTCCTTTCAGTTGGTGGTGCTGTGACTTCAGCTGCTGCAGCACCTCTTTGAGGTAGCCAAGTTGCATCCACAGCAGCTATAACTAGGTCTATGATTTTTGCTGGAGGGTTAGGACCATAATGGGCCAGTCTTAGTTTAACGGCCAGATCAAAACTTGCCTCCTCAGGTGTTCTGTCTGTTACGCTGAGCCTTTTCGTTATGTTGGGTCTTTCAGCTCTATCCATTTTGACGAGTTCTGCGATAATGTCCCGTTTCTTACGGTTATTGGCCGATCTGCCCCGGTTCTCCAGCAAGTCCTTGAGGGAAGAGAGCTTTAGCTGTTTAGCCTCAAATACACATCTTCTAGTAGACATTCTGGCTCCAGCTCTGACATAATTTACATGAGCTAATTAACTACAGCTGATGTCTCAGACACATGACCTTTAGACCGTCCGTTAACTTGCAATACACATTTATCACAGGACTCCTTCACACAATACAGTGTCAATTAGCACAAGCCACAATGACAGACCCTTAGAAGCCATCCTAGATTCATTTACATCACAACAGACAATAGAATGCAATCACAGCAAGCTTTATAGTACACTACAGCATATATATATATATATATATAGTACAGACCAAAAGTTTGGACACACCTTCTCATTCAAAGAGTTTTCTTTATTTTCATGACTATGAAAATTGTAGATTCACACTGAAGGCATCAAAACTATGAATTAACACATGTGGAATTATACATAACAAAAAAGTGTGAAACAACTGAAAATATATTTCATATTCTAGGTTCTTCAAAGTAGCCACCTTTTGCAGCAGACACATCTCTAGAACTGTTAAGAGGAGACTGTGTGAATCAGGCCTTCATGGTAGAATATCTGCTAGGAAACCACTGCTAAAGAAAGGCAACAAGCAGAAGAGACTTGTTTGGGCTAAAGAACACAAGGAATGGACATTAGACCAGTGGAAATCTGTGCTTTGGTCTGATGAGTCCAAACTTGAGATCTTTGGTTCCAACCCCCGTGTCTTTGAGCGACGCAGAAAGGGTGAACGGATGGACTCTACATGCCTGGTTCCCATCGTGAAGCATGGAGGAGGAGGTGTGATGGTGTGGGGGTGCTTTGCTGGTGACACTGTTGGGGATTTATTCAAAATTGAGGGGAAAACTAAACCAGCATGGCTACCACAGCATCTTGCAGCGGCATGCTATTCCATCCGGTTTGCGTTTAGTTGGACCATCATTTATTTATTTCAACAGGACAATGACCCCAAACACACCTCCAGGCTGTGTAAGGGCTATTTGACCAAGAAGGAGAGTGATGGGGTGCTGCGCCAGGTGACTACCTCTTGAAGCTCATCAAGAGAATGCCAAGAGTGTGCAAAGCAGGAATCAAAGCAAAAGGTGGCTACTTTGAAGAACCTAGAATATGAAATATATTTTCAGTTGTTTCACACTTTTTTGTCATGTATAATTCCACATGTGTTAATTCATAGTTTTGATGCCTTCAGTGTGAATCTACAATTTTCATAGTCATGAAAATAAAGAAAACTCTTTGAATGAGAAGTTGTGTCCAAACTTTTGGTCTGTACTGTGTATATATAATTAAATCTGACTAGCCCAGACCATAGTGGGGTTCTCATTCATCCTGTGCCCCTATTAGAGACACAGGGTGATCTACACATAAGAGGCATCGGGGAGCTTCTGGGTCCCACGGGCCCTTCCGTTACACTAACCCACTCACCTGTTGCTTCCTTGTCCCCTGCTTCAACGCTCATCCCAAGGACTTCTCCAGAGCCTCACCCATTCTCTGGACTCCCCACCTCAGTATGACTGGCTCACTTAAGCTGGCTATACACAAGTTATTTTTGTTCAACCAGCGGGTTGAATGAATAAAAAGGACTCGATTCCCTCATCCACACACTTGATGTAGATGGGGGAATCCCTCCCGCTGTGTTACTGTATTCAGATGAGAACACACTGATCAGCACTGGCAGTTATAGCTGGCGGTGCTCATGTAGAGAAGATTTTCCAACTGGCTGGTTGTACACAAGTCAATGAATTCTACTAGACAGGTCAGGCAAGTATAATAGGTTTGCTATAAAAAAAAAAACTTTACTATCACTTTAACTTGGATGGACCCAGAACTTAGGGTTGAAGGGTGATAACCTGTCGCTTTGCACTGAATAAACAAAGTACAGGTTCGACATAACCAATTGCTGTAGTTATGTCTGAAAAACACAACAGTATACACCGGAAGGTTGACAACAGATCAGGACATATTATTAGAAAACCTCAGTGTCGGTGTATATATAAAACAAAAGACTCCACATAGTGTGATACTGTCTCTGCATTTGATTCAATAAAAAGTAGTGCACTTACATGAAATTGTAAAGTTCAGGCTGAGAACATATCACAATCCAAACAAATCAATTCCCTTGTGAATTCCAAACAGAGATTACGCACTCGCAGCAACATGTGTACGTGATTTAATTGTGTTATGTTGCCTTTGAATTACTTCCCTTACTTTCCTAATTATGTGTGTAAAAGCTGGTACACATATGCTGAATATCAACCAGTTCAACAAAAAAATGGCGACATTCAGCCCGTGTGTACAGCAGCCTGTCCATCAGAAGCTGGCCTAATAGGACAAAAGATTATACGAGAATAACTGAAGTCAAAACTTATTTTAGATTTGGACAGAGTGGGGAATGGTTAGAACCTCTGTCATGTTTTACTGTTGCCTACATCCCCTTCAACTCCTTTAAACATAATAGGAAGGGAGAAGCTTTTAAAAAAAAAACCTTTGACAATCATCAGGATAACAAGCTTTCTTTTTTTGCATAATATCATTTTTAAGCCAAAAGCAAACAATACAATTTAGATTCACCTTCACTGTCAGTTCAAGTGAAAGTGTTAACCATGACAAACAGGGAAGTGGATTTCCCCCGTGAAGCCACAGACTGCATTAACAACCTAGTAAATGCTAAAATACTGACTCCAACCAGAAGTAGAGGAAAGTGGGCTGGCATACTATTTTAAGGAAGATGCAAGTATTTGATCATTACCGGGACATGCTCAGTGCCCATGTGCTCCTCCATGTCGTTGCTAGGAACTGGCTCTTTGCATTTCTTGCATAGACTGATATTACGGCGACAGTGAATCTCATGAATAGTGAAATTGATCAACGGGATGTCACGTTTACTAGAGAGAAGACAAACAGTAGTAATTAGCACGAGTTGTCATAGAATGAGTAACAAGGTAATGTAAAAAGGTCCATTTACCATTTACCATTTTCATACAATCATAAAGTAAAAGGTCTTATTTTTTCAGTTGTCTTAAATGAAAGAAAGTTGGAAGCAGGTACCTCTTCTGGTCTCTCCATTTACAAAGATGCATCATAATAGTACAGCCATCAAGCTTGGCAAAATCCTTTTATTCTGCTTTAATTATTGCTGATAACTTTCCAACTTCCTTCTGCTTTCTTATGAATGCATTTCTCAAGTATAAAATGTTGAAATGCACTACCTGCTTATGAAAAATTTCCCCCTCAACCATCACCCCGTTGGCACTGCATGAAAGAGGGGCAACATGCTACACATCTGGTGGTCCTGGTCTCTAATCTCACCATTCCTGGTGCAGATCCTTACAATATATGGACTGACGACTATCGTTTGCATCTTTGGGACAACAGAAAGCACTCTCTTCTCCTTTCTTGCGGGCTCAACTTCAAGCATTAAAAGTGGTTCCAAAGGCAGAAGGTTTTTATCGTAATGCATTAAAGTTTGGCTCTATTGCGCAAAACATACCTGTACATCATTTAGTGCAATGGATACTGTGGGCACGCGCCCGCTGCACTAAGGGGGAGCCAATCAGCAGGTCTGGTGGGCCCGATGGAAGCCAGCCGCCCACAACTGCTCCACAGAGCAGCAGAAAGGGGAACTGTCCATGTAAACAAGGCAGATCCCCGTTCTGACAGGGAAATACACAAATCTTCTGTTCCTTGTAAGCAGGAACAAGGATCTCTGTATTCTTCCTGTCAGTCCATCTCCCACACACAGTTAGAAAAACACTTGCAAGGAACAATTAACCCTTTGATTGCGCCTTATATTAACCCCTTCCCTGCCAGTATCATTTATACTGTGCAAGTGCATTATTTTCTTTAGCATTGATCACTATATTGGTGTCACTGGTCTCCAAAATGTGGCACTTACTGTCAGATTTGTCTGCCGCAATCTCGCAAAAAATAAAATGTAAAATCGCTGATCGACGCCATTGCCAGTACAAAAAAAAAAATTAAAAGGCCATAAAATGAAAATTTTTCTAATCATTAGTGGATCAAATCCATGCTCCTTTTCGAAGGCAGGGATTAGAAAACTCAAAGAAGCCGGTTGGAAAAAATGTCATGAACAAATTAACTTTTAAACAGTAAATGTGGTTTTCATTCAATAATGTCCAATCATGCCAAAAAAATTTAGGTCGGGTTCACACCTTATTCGAATTGGTTGCGGCTTAAAACGCATCCAATTCGCATAACATTATAAAATACATTGATTTCAATGAGGCTGGTTCACATATGAGCGATGCATTAGCACTGCGCGTTGCCAAAAAATCGTGTGCCATTTTCTAGGCATTGCGGTGTGGCTCAGGTGCGAATTCAGGCCCATTATCTTCTATGGGCACGCATTTGATTCGCAGATGTGTTCATTTCTCTCATTCACCTCAATACACTTCCCCCCTCCCCCTCCCCTCTCCCAGGTCTCCAAATTCGCAGCTAAAACAGAGATGATCTGCTGAACAGTTTTCTTATCTCTGTCTGCAAAGAGATAAGAGAGCTGAAATTCGCACGGCACATGTGAATCCAGCCTTAAACAAATTATTTAGAACGACAAAGGGTATGTTCTTTTGTACACATTTTTCCTAAGGCTTTTCCTAAGAATTATTTTAAATTCTGTTTATCTATGGCCAGCTTTAACTCCCACCTAGCCCAGCAGAATGAATACAACTTTTGTTTTGCAACCCTGTTGCTCTGTTCAGATGCAGGGACTGAAGTGAAATACTCAGCACCAGGTATAGGTGAACATAGGATTCATACCTCCTCTTATTCAACAACACTGGTGCCTCACAATAATCTCAATATTGTCACATGGGGCCAGGGAAGGAGTTTAAGAGTGCGGTGTAAGCTCCAACAAGTCCATTTGGAGCTTACACAGGACTTTATTTCCCCAGCCTTGGTAGATGAACAAATGTTGCTAGGGAGGACAGGAAGCCAATGCCTTGTACACACGGTCGGACTTTTGACCATGAAAAAGTCCACCGTGAGTCCTTCGGAAGTCCAACGGAAAGAGACCAGGTTCTCAAAGGTCTGTCGGACTTCCGAGAAAAAAAGTCCGATGGAGGCTACACATGGCCGGACTTTCCAAGAAAAACTCGTCTGACTTCTTTTCCCCTCGGAAAGTCCGGCCGTGTGTACGAGGCATTAGGGAACCTTTACTTTGCCCTGCATTGGCAAAGAAAGAGTTTAACAGAAGGCTCCATGCACACTTACGTATTTTATAAGCTCAAAAAAACACAAAAAAAAAAAAAACGCTGATAAAACAAAAAAAAATTGCGTTTTTGTGCCAGCTTAAAGTAGCGTTTCATTTTTTATTTTTTTGGAGCATTAGCAGTTTTACATTACATGAGGAGAAAAAAAAAAGCTGTTAGTAGGAGCATTGTTTTTTTCTGCTGGAAAAATTCTACAAAAACAATTTCTCTCTGCTCCTAGACACTGAAACTCAAAAAACGCTAATAACCTAAAGTAGTGTGCATAGATACATAGGATAACATCATTTAGCTTCTAGGAGCAGACAAAAAAAAATGCCAACAGCTTCCAGTGCTAGTGTGCATGAAGCCTAAATGTTTTTTATAAATTTTTTTTACAAATGTATTTTATTTTAATGATCATCAAGGGTAAAAAAGTCATCCGTTAGGGAAGTGGAGGACATTTAATGATGAGCCCACGTGTTTACCACTTTTGTATTTGTTTCCATCATTGCTGTAAACAGGGACCAGTTACTCCACAACTAAAAGACCCATCACGTCTGGCCACCTCCACTAAAATTATGCTTCAAACAAAAACATAAAAAGTGCTTACCAGTTTCCACAAAGACGGGTCTCCTGTTCAGTGCTGGAAGCCATGATCAGTTTCTAAAAGGGAATAGAAGAGCTTGCATAACTTTCACTTTCTGATTGCAGAAAACAGTTGAGTCAATTCTGGGAAACCTGTTACTTATAAACAAATACACATACGTCTGAAAAACGAAAGGAATTATTTCAATTAACTTAGCACTCATGTCTTTTGCAACATGATATACACTAAAGATCTATAGTTGCTAAAAGTAAAACATTATAAAAGTAGCCAAAACAAAGATTTTTTTTTATAATATAACCATTCACAAATCATGTATTTCTGGCCAATTACACAAACAATGCAAAGAAAAGATTACACCACAACACTTTATTTTCCTTGAATACAATATAAAAAACAGTTTGCACTACATGGACAGGTTTTTGTTGGCGACCATCTTCTGGACTTCTGCTTTATTTGACGACTGCTCAAAAAAATAGGATTTTTATAACAGCTTACCTGTAAAATCATTTTCTTGGAGTACATCACGGGACACAGAGTCTTAATCATTACTATGTGGGTTATATTCCACCATCAGGTGCTGGACACTGGTGTAATCAATTAGAACAGGAAGTTCCCTCCCTATATAACCCCTCCCATACTGGGAGCACCTCAGTTTTTGTCCCAAGCAATAAGTGTCCCAATATCCCCAAACAAGAGGGGTGGGGACTCTGTGTCCCGTGATGTACTCCAAGAAAAGGATTTTACAGGTAAGCTGTTATAAAAATCCTATTTTCTTTATCGTACATCACGGGACACAGAGTCTTAATCATTACTATGTGGGATGTCCGAAAGCAATGCTTACTGAGGGGAGGGAGACACCAACAATGCAGACTGCCATCAGACACGAGGACCTCTAATGCTGCCTGCCGCATATTGTGGCAACAAAAAAAGGCTGCATCCTCCTGCCGTCTTATGTCCACTTGATAGGATTTAGTGAACGTAAGCACAAACGACCAAGTTGCAGGTCTGGCAAATCTGAGTCATAAAGGCTTGGTAATGCACCCCGCATGAAGTGCTTACTATCCTGGTAGGGTGCACCCCAAAAAGAAACAGGGGGAAGCCCTCTCTATAAACCACAAGCCTGAATAATAACCTGATGAATCAACATTTGACAATAGTTGATTTAGACGCTGCCTGCCCCTTGCTGGGGCCTCCTGGTAGCGCAACAACATCAGTCTTCCGTATCCGAGCAGCCGCTTCAGATAGGTCTTGACCTCTCTTACTATAACGAGAGAGCGCATAGCCATTTTAATAGCCGATCTGAACACTGCCCGCCCCATCTAGGGGCTTTCTGGCAACAAAACGTTAGGTTTCTATATCTGAAGCCTTCAGATAGATCTTTAACTGCTCTTATCTTTATTAAGAGAAAGCAATAACCTCTCCTTCCGCGGATCAAGGTCCTGAACAAAAGGAAAAGGAAGGCAAGAATATCTTAATTCAAATGAACACTGGATCCTCCTAGCCAATAAGGTTGGGTGAGTATTTAACATCACCCTTCTTGTAAAAGTAATTAAGTATGGCTCTATACAAAGAAAGTTGCCAATACTCTTTTGCGGAGGCAGCCGCAAACAAGAACACCAATTTCCTCTTTAGAAGGATAAAGGGAAATATTTATGGTGCATCAGCCCAAGGTGCCGACTCTGTAAGCCAGCATACTGGATCCAATCCTCCGAGCACAAGGGCGCCTTAACTGGCGGACTTATACCCGTCACCCCTTGTATAACGGCCCAGATCAAGAGTGTGCCGAGATCAGACCCTTGATGGAACTTAAGGCCAGCTCCATCTCTTTTCCAATGTAGAAAGTTAAGAATTTTACCTATGACCTACTACCAAGGATTCCACCCCTTGGTTTCACACCAGGAACATGGGCCTTCCATATCCTAGGATATCTGGTCCTGGAGGCCAGCTGTCCTGTATGAATCAAGGTAACTGCCACTGATTCTGTACACCCCGATCCTCAAGAATGCATGCTATAAACAGCCAGACCATTAATACCCATGTATGCAAGACAGGATGTAACCCTGCAAAGCAGGCCTGGACAAGATGTAAGGGACCCTGGGTCCTCTACGATCCGTTCTGCTGTCCCTGCGCAGTAAGGTTGTATGGGCTATGCTGGAGCAATTATGCCAGCTTCCGTTCTCTTCTGATGTAGCATGGAAGCCACGAAGGTTGCGGCCCTGGGGGGAGAAAACACATAAACCAGCGACAACTGGGCCCCCAGGGTCACTAAAAAAATCTGTCGCGCATGCGGGTGGATCCTTTGTCCTTGACACAAAGTTGTTCAATCTCTTGTTGAACCTGGACGTCAACACCCTTTATGTGCAGGGTAACGTTTCTATGACATTTGGTCAGAAAAAAGTCGGGGTGTAGAGGCCAATCTCCCGGACCCGATTGTTGATGGCTCCAGCGAATCCCCTGCCAATCTAGCATTCCATGAATGACAATTGACAATAGGCAAGGCACAAGCTCTTCTCTGGTAACCAAAGTAAACCACTAGAGAGGCATAGTCAGATTGTATTCAGACAGAGCAACCCTGTAACCTAAACGTTCAGGTCCTTAAGCCGGATGCTCCATCTGTAGCTCTAGAAAGCTAGCAGATAAGGCTCCCTAGGAGCTTGACCACCTTCCCTGTGCCGTGGTCTCTTCCAGGCCTGGATTCACTCCCTAGAGGCCAGTCCTCGCAACCTGCTCCCAGGTAATGGGTATGAAGGATATTCCCTTCTGCCAATCATTCAGTTAAGAACCCTAAACTGAAATTCCAGCATATCCCTGGGACAAGACTCCTAGGATAATGCTAGGTTAGGATCCACTCGTTCCAGCCCGACAGAGCAAAGTTTATATCAGCCTTGAATAAAACTGAGCATAGGGAACTGTGTTTGAATAAAGACGGCATATTCCCTCTAGACTGGGATCCTAACCCAGGAGTTCCAGATAATTAATCATGCTGGACTCCCCTAGGCCCAGCCATGCTACTGACTGATCTGTCAGCACGGGTTTGCCTCAGAATGACATTACTGCTATACCCTGGGCCTTTAGCCCTGCTAGAGGCGGGCCCTAGCCTTGTAAATAAACACACATGCAAATAGCTCCCCCTATGTGCATGTGGCAAGCTTTAAAGCCATATGCCTCTATGGAAGCGTGTGTTCATAAAAGCGTGAGTTCATAAGAATATGTTTTCCGCAAACACATGAAAAAGGGGGCGTGCTATATACACGCATACAAATAGCATGTGAGCTATGAACAAGCATCCTGCAAGCAAGTATGCGCCTATGCAAGGCCAAGGAATCCTGTATAATTAAGGAAACCTAATTATAATGCCTCCTAAGTCAAACTCTAGGCAAACATGCATTCTTATGCGATTCAGCAAATTTTCATGCGATCCAACATCTATGCATCTTAAAGCGGGGGTTCACCCTATTAAAAAAAAAAAAAAAAAATTTTCATTATACCATTACATTCGGCATCGTAGCGCGAGCTACAGTATGCCGGTCTTACATTTTTTATGCCCGTACTCACTGTGCTATGGATCATTGAAGATTCCGGGGAATGGGCGTTCCTATGGTGAGAGAAGGTGATTGACGGCCGGCCCTGGCACGTCACGCTCCTCCGGAAATAGCCGAAATAGGCTTGGCTCTTCACGGCGCCTGCGCATAGCCTGTGCGCAGGCGCCGTGAAGAGCCGAGACCGACTCCGGCTGTCTTCGGGGAGCGTGACGTGCCAGAGCCGGCCGTCAATCATCCTCCCTCTCCATAGGCACGCCCATTCCCCGCGGGAGTCGGAATCTTCAATGATCGATAGCACAGTGAGTACGGGGATTAAAAATTTAAGACCAGCATACCGTAGCTCGCGCTACGATGCCGAATGTAATGGTATAATGATGTTAAGGAGGGTGAACCACCGCTTTAAGTGGGGACAAGTACCCTTGTGGGACCAAGGATTCTTGTATGATCGAGCACCACTGTGCGATCCAGCAATTTTATGCAATTAAGCCTTTTAATGCGATTTTTGGCATTTTTGCGGGCACAACCTCTTTGTGTGACCAAATATGCCTGAGTAATCCAGGACTCAGATAACTCAGATAGTGATCAGATAACCATGTGTGAACCCGCATCTTTATGCACTCCAGCATCTTTATGCGATTTCAGACCTTTTTGTGGAAACAAGCCTCTCTGTGTGACCAAATATCCTTGGGTAATCAAGGATTCCGGTTTGTCAGGTAAACCTGTGTGATCCCGCATTTCTATGCACTCCAGCATCTTTATGTGATTTTAGGCATTCCTGTGGAAACAAGCCTCTCTGTGTGACCAAATACCCTTGGGTAATCAAGGATTCAGGTTATCAGGTAACCATGTGTGATCCCGCATCTTTATGCACTTAAGCATCTTCATGCGATTTCAGGCACTCCTGTATAAAACAAGCCTCTCCGTGCGACCAAATATCCTTGGATAATCAAGGAATCGGGTTATCAGATAACCATGTGTGATGTCGCATCCTTAAGCCCTTAAGCATTTTCATGCGATTTTAGGCATTCCTGTGGAAACAAGCCTCTCTGTGTGACCTAAATAACCTTGGGTAATCAAGGACCTGGGTTATCAAGTAACCATGTGTGATCCCGCATCTTTATGCACTTAAGCATTTTTATGCGATTTTAGGCACTTTGCTGTGATTAAACACCCTTATGTGACCATATAAAATCATACGAACAAAATAACATGTCTCTTTATGTGATCAACAATAAAACATGCTTTGTTACCGTTTTTACCCCACGTGCATTTTGAACATTCCAAACTCATGTACTTCATGCAAACATGTGGACTGTAAAGAGGCAGTTATGCTCTGCAGATGTGTGTCTCCGCAAACCTGCAACATTAGCCATGTGCACAGCAGCAAATGTGCACCCCCCTGTTGTGCATTCGGTTAGCCTGAAGCCAACACCAGGATGAGGACTTTAAAGAGACAGAGGCTCTGGCCGTCTAGGCTAAGTGAAGTTATATGCAGCGTGGATCTCTGAAAAGACTGCAGCTGCAACCAGAGCTTTTGGGGCTTCTGATAGTTTTCTCCTCATTAACACCTGTTATCTGTTCTGAGAGTGAACCTTCATCCTCATGTCTTTCAATCGCTTGTTTGAGGATTTAGAGCAGGGAAAGGGACACACCCTGTTTTCTGCTTGTGAGGCTGCTGTGAATATAGCAGTTAACCTCTTATAGACCTATACATGCAATGCAACAAACATATGCAGAGCGCTGCAATGTTGGGGGAGGCTCACGCCTGACAGGGCTAATAGCTAATTATGTAAGCTATCTTAAGTCTCTACAGGGGAGGATAGTATCATGCAAGCATGATAAAAAAGGGCCACCAGATTTAGGTGGTGATACCCCTTCCTACCCCTGAACCCTCTTTTATGGGGAGACAAAGTCCTAAGCAGAAAGCAGAGGAACTTTAACCCTGGTGCATCAACAGTTGAACTTAGTCTAGCAAATAATGCTTGCTAACACAGCTAGATGCCGAGTAGGTGTCTTAAATGAATCTGTATCCAATTTCCACAAGGTGCTTACGTGCTCAAGCTACTGTGTCCCCCTGGCTTCTCTGACGTCTGGGCTTTTCGAAGGGGCCGCCCTGCGTCTGCACCATGAGTCGGCGCGCGTGCGCCAGCGGCAACCACATCGTCCCCCCGCCTTCAAAGCGCGCCCCTTTCACACACTCGCGCGTAGGGGAATGGTGGAGGTGGGGGGAGAGGGAGATCCCCCAAGGAGCCGTAGAGACTACGAGGGACCCCCATCGTGGCAGAGCCTGAAGCGGAGGCAGTAAGCCGCACCCTAGATCAGCTAACCTTGAGCTTCCGTTCCTGGAAAGCATGGCAAGCGAAACACCCGGCATGTCCTCTTAGGGGCCTTCGTGGAAAACAGATAAGACATACTCATGTAGGGGTACCAACCTCCTGAATGGGAGATCTATGGGTATTACAGCCATCCTGTCTCAACAGACATAGTGGTTTCTTTGCCAAGGCACACATGCATTATAGGCAAGACCCAATAGCCCCTTCAGCAGAGGACTAGGACCCACTAGGGGAGGTATATGGGTGCCAGAGCCATCCTGTCTCAAAAGACTTTGTGGTTAAGTTGCCCATGCATAGAAGCATAAAATAGGCGAGACCCATAATCCCCAATGGAGAACCCACTGTCGGACCAAGTCCCGTAGGTACCTCCGCTTACCTTTCCACGCTGCAGGGTATTGCAAAGCAAGAGGCCCAGCCTTCACCCCTCAACGCGGGCTTCGTCTCAGACCTTCAGGGACTGGGGTCCATAGCAGGTCACCTCTCCCCTGGACCTATATAGCACCCTGGCAACAGAAAAAATATTTGGTCTTTGGCATCGACCAATGTACTGGAACCCAGGGTCCAGCTCTCAGAGAGAAGCATTATACGCAAAACCTCGTTCTTCGTACCGAGGCCCGGGTACCGTCCACTTTGGCTATGAAGCACCTTGGACGGATCCGGATTTTATGGAGGCTTTTAACATCCAGCATGGATCCCTCCAGTGGAGCTCCTCAGAGCACATGTTAATTCGTGACCAACACCTTAGACACTGGTGAAAAAATTGAGGTGCTCCCAGTATGGGAGGGGTTATATAGGGAGGGAACTTCCTGTTCTAATTGATTACACCAGTGTCCAGCACCTGATGGTGGAATATAACCCACATAGTAATGATTAAGACTCTGTGTCCCGTGATGTACGATAAAGAAATTGTGTTTGAATGACACAAATTTCTGGATAACAACAAAACTTACCTCAACTGTGAATCATGGTGGAGAGAGCAATACTGGCATGGGTTGATTTGCTGCACAAATAGAGACCAATGAATTCTAGGCTGTATTGTGTAATTCTACAACAAAACGTCAGGGCACCTGTGACTTTAAAGTGGTTGTAAACCCTTACATATACCCAGTGAAGTGATTGGCCTCAAGGGATACACAGATGAAACAAATCCTCCTACATAAGTTTTACCCCTCGCCTTCTCTTCATCTGTCCAAAGTCCAGAATTTAAAAGCAGCTTGTCTGAGCTGTCAGAGAGCTGAAATGACACACTGCAGTGAGGAGAGCTGTATGCAGGGAAGACACACCCCCCCCACCCTTTTCACACAGGAACAGAGCTGAGGAGGTCAACCACAGGTTGTGCGTTGAAGGTCCTGCCCCTGTCACCTTATCTTTTGGTGTCAGGAAAGCTCGTCAGAAGTGATTCATGCAGGGCTGTCTTAATGAGAGGGCACACCTGAGCACTGCCCAAAGGCCCCAGCTGCCTGGGGGGCCCGCCTGCACTTTCCCCAAAGCAGCTGGTCCTTGAGCCCACGCTGCACCGAAATTGAGGGGCCCCATGATGGCACAGAGTGATGGATACACAGGGGAGGCAGTCTGCCTCCTACCTACATGAGGACTGTTTACCTGCACTGTCATTATTGTAGGGGCCCCAGAGCATTACTTTGCCCAGGGGCCGATGATCCTATTAAGACAGCCCTGGATTCATGCCAATAGAGGAACTAGGCAGCAGACAGAAATTACACTTAATGCACTTAAAGGATCACTAAAGGAAAAACATTTTTTTGCTGAAATGACTGTTTACAGGGTATAGAGACATAATAGTTAACCGATTCCTTTTAAAAACGATTAAAAATAGATAAAAATCAATCATATAATGTGCCTCCTAGATGCAAAAACGAAACTGAAACTAGTTTAGTCTTTGCATGTTATTTTATGCCCCTGTGCTGGACAGTGCCATAGAGAGTCATGGCTAAGAAAATGAAACTAAACTCTCCCATGACTTTTTTCATAAGGAGCCAGACAACCAGGAAGTGTCCAGAACAGAGTAGTATTACAGCAACATCAGAGCAAAAACGAGCAATGAGGACATGAAACCAGGACTGCAGTAAGGTAAAGGAAGCGATTTAGCTAAAAAAAAAAATTCCTTTAGTGACCCTTTAATTGAGACAAGAACACACTATAGAGTGATATGCTTTGTTCATATTTCATGTCCGGAGGTTTAGAACCACTTTAAAAAGGGAAACTCTACATGCTTACACAAAAGATCACCAGAAGTAGGGTTCTTTTGGCAGAAGAGACATCCAAAGTCTCTTGCCCAAAAAAAAAAAAAAAAAAATTTTCTCCACCTCCTGATGACTTTGTTGTACACTGCACATCATATGGACCATGCCCTGTACAGCTCAGCTCTATTCTTAACCTGCAAGCAACAGAGCTATATGCTGAAAACAATGTAACTACTGCATGCATGCCCAAGTGTTACATCATGAATAGCTGAAAAGAAACACTATGGGACCACGCAAAATCAATGGTGGCGATAGAGGCCAGGGGAAATGCAGCTATGACAGGATCCTAGAGCTATCATCGCTGGAGGACACGATAGGAGGTAAGGAGTGTACGAGAATCTTTCAGTCTAATGTGTGGATTAGAAGATTCAGCTGCCTATACACCTGTACATGTTCTTACAAAAAGTTACATTTACCCCACTGATGAATAAAAAAAAAAAAAAAAAAAAATTAAACATTTCAAACAAAAAAACTCTACTAGTGTGTATCCAGTGTACATTACCCCCACCTTCCCCAATATCCAGTGTACATTACCCCCACCAATATCCAGTGTACATTAACCCCCACCTTCACCAATATCCAGTGTACATTAACCCCCACCTTCACCAATATCCAGTGTACATTAACCCCCACCAATATCCAGTGTACATCAACCCCCACCAATATCCAGTGTACATTAACCCCCACCAATATCCAGTGTACATTAACCCCCACCTTCCCCCAATATCCAGTGTACATTTACCCCCACCTTCCCCCAATATCCAGTGTACATTTACCCCCACCTTCCCCCAATATCCAGTGTACATTTACCCCCACCTTCCCCCAATATCCAGTGTACATTTACCCCCACCTTCCCCAATATCCAGTGTACATTTACCCCCACCTTCCCCAATATCCAGTGTACATTACCCCCACCTTCCCCAATATCCAGTGTACATTACCCCCACCTTCCCCAATATCCAGTGTACATTACCCCCACCTTCCCCAATATCCAGTGTACATTACCCCCACCTTCCCCCAATGAGTTTACTCAAAATAAGACAGGTCATGGCAAACAGAAATTCCACATTTTGGAAAGGCCAAGCTTAGTCCTGACTTCCATCCCAAGGGACCACAATTTTATTTATTTCTCACAGCAGTAATTAAGTTCAGACCATTCCAAAACAAACAGCAGTAGTGTCCTATTCTCCCGCATAAGGTTTCTTATTATATTTAGCACTAGAAGTTCTGTTTTTTAAAAATTATCAAACAAAAAAAAAAAAAAAGATGGATGAGGAGCAGTAATAGTACCCACAGTAACAGATTTAAAGTGATTGTAAACTATTGACATGAAATATGAACAAAGCATAGCCCTCTACACTGTGTACTTGTCACTAAGAGCATTAAGTGTCATTTCTGTATGCCGCCTCATTCCTCTACTATCAGCGCAAACCACTTTTGACAAGTCTTCTTGACACCAAGAGAAAAATGGTGACAGGGGAAGGGAGCTCCAGAACAAAGCCTGGGATTGACAGCCGCAGCTCTGTTCCTGTGTGAAGGGAGGGTGTCCCTGCCCTCCAATCAGCTCTGCAGAGTAACTTAAAGGGTCACTAAAGGAATTTTTTTTTTTTGCCTAAAATTAATGTCTGCAAGGTAGACAGACAGAATAGTGTAATGATTCTGTTAAAAAAACGAGCAAATACCTATTAAATTCCTTCATCTAGATCACCTCCGGCGTTCTAGTTTATGTTCCCTCATTCACTTCCTGGTTTGCATCGCTCGTTCATGTAAGAACTACATTTCCCAGAATGCATTGCGGCACGCCCAGTAATTCACACCTCCTTGAAGTCTCTAACACGCAGAGAGCGTCCTGCCACACAGATGTAGTTCCCAGGAGGGGGCGAGCACGTTACTTACCACGGCAGTAAAGCCTCCCTTCACGGTGGTCAGTAAAAATCAGACAAGCAGGAAGTGAACAGAACAGAGAAGAAAAAGAGCAACTTCTGAGCAAAAACGAACAATGAGGAAGTGAAAATAGGAATGTCTGCAGGTAAAGGATGCTTATTATGAAAAAAATATTTTTTCCTTACAACCCCTTTAAGCTTCACACCACCTGTTTCTAAAAGCTCACACAAGCTGTATAAATTCTAAACATTAAAGAGCTGTAGAGAAAGAAAGACCGCAGAAAAAAAAAAAATGGTACAACTTATGTAGGGGGATTTGGTTTAATTTCAGTAGATCACTTCACTGGGTATACGAGAGGCTTACCACCACTTTAAAAGGGTTGTAAACCCTTATGGTTTTTCACTGGGGACGGGCCGAGTCCTGCATTCTGTGTGAATGGACACAGATGCAGTACTCGTGAGCACGCCTGTACTGGTATCCACCTTAGGAGAGCATTCGCCAACGTGGACACTCGATGCAGGGACGAGCCACAAGCGCCTCTGAGGGACCCCAGAAGAGGAGGACCGCGGCCAATCTGTGCAAAAACGAACTGCACAGTGGAGGCAAGCATGACTAAATTATTATTATTTTTTTTAAATAACAAAAACACACAAGGGTTTACAACCCCTTTAAGCTTACATTGACTTTAGGGGAGCGGCTTAGTTAGCTTAACCACATATCACCTGAAATATGGTGAAAAATGTAGGAAAAGGTAAAAGGTACCCATCAAAAAAGTGAAAAATAATGTATCCTTTTTAAGCATCTATGAACTTATCAAAGAAAGTAACAAGGAAAAACTTTCACAGAGCGGTTAGATTTGTGTGATCCAAAGGAGACAGACCCCTCTGTGGAAGTCTCAGATGCATCTTCCAGCTTGAGAGAGTCCCTCACAGCATTAATAAGTGCACTCACAAGTGCCCTGTCTTGTACTGACCCGGACGAGGAGTCCTCCTCACCAGGGATGTCCCGGTCCGCATCCTCCGACATACCAGAACCGGGGTCCTGAGCCGCAGCCAGGCCCAAATCCGAGTCAGAGCATTCCCCAGAAGATGGCGGGGGGATGGGCGCTTTTTACCCCCCTTACACCCGCACGCCGCTTCCACCCTGGCACCAAAGATTCCAGGACTGCCGACAGCGTATCAATGGGAACCGCAGGTGCAGGGGCACAGTCTGCTGCCTCTGGCAATTTAGAAGAAAGGACAGACACTGACTCCATATTCACCCACTGACAGCCTCAGGGACAAAGTGAAAAACACTCAAGAAGTCCACCCTCCTTGCTGCACCGACCGGGGAGGGGGGGGGTTACCCAGGGGACTCACCACCCAGAGGGAGACTGCTCAGCACCACTGCCCGCCTTTCTTGTATACACAGCGTGTGTGCGACGAAAACTGTGGAAAAAAACTGAGGAGAAAAAGCTGCGTCGTTCAGAAAGCCAGTGCTAGAGGCCAAAACCCACTCCAAAACGGCCCGCCAGCCGCCTCAGCTAAAAGGGCGCGGACCACAAGAAAATGGCCGCCCGCAATACCGACCTGCGCCGCAGCGCGGCCATGACAAAATGGCTGCCAATGGAAATTACAATAGCGAAAGCAAGAACACTAACAATGGCGCCTGAGCACCGCCATGTGGACGAGAAGGCCCTCAGAGACTTCGCAGGAGACAGACCCCCCCCCTCACAGAAAGCGGATCCTGGCACCCCACGGTCACCCACAGGAACCCGGAGTCCCCCCCACAGGTACACCCCGGTCGCAGCTGGCCCTAGGGCAGGAGGGAAAAGGATGACAAAGCAAGGGAGGACAGGAGAACCCCTTAATCCCGGGAATGCCCAGCTGTTCCATCCTGCCGAGGCAGGAGGAACCGTACTTAACCGTTCTTGTGAGGACTTGCTGGCACGTCCTTGACAGACCCACAACCGATAGTATAGAGTAGCTGTCGGCCCGGTCCACTGAGTGTGAGACAACAGCAGCCCAGTCATATGTGGACCCCGGAGAATATGCTCACCGGCCACCCCTGGAGCCATGGGGTATGTTGTGGCCGACCCAGCGCGTAGCTAAGGTCTGCTCACACTCGATGGCCGGACTGGGGGGGGACTACAAGGATCTATAATATCCAGCCGGTCACCCAGCCGGCAGTTGATAGAAGAATCACAAAAATAAATAAGAAGTAAAAATTTCTTCAGGACTCTGGGCCCAAAGGGAGCCACGTCCTTTTCTGCTAGACAGAAAAAAAACTGAGGCTGCATGGGCAGGGCTGTTCAACTCTGCTAAAGTTACATGTGGAGCTGTGCCCGTCCATTAATGAAAAGAGAAAGTCATTTTTTGGCAGAGGGTGAAATTAAAGATATGATTTTTTTTTTCCGGAAAATCCGCTTCAATAGTACGAACCTCAGCTACAGTGTGATTTACAAAGGCTCCATTCACACCCGAGAGATTTTGTGCCTAAAGTTTGTACAGTGCCTTGAAAAATTATTCATACACATTTTGTCATTATACAACCAAAATTGTAAATGTATTTTATTGGGATTTTATGCGATGGACCAACACAAAGTGGCACATAATTGTGAAGTGAAAGGAAAACTATAAAATGGATTTCAATTTGTTTTTACAGATAAATATCTGTAAAGTGTGGCGTACATTTATATTAAGCTCCCCTTTACTCCGATACCCCTAACTCAAATCTAGTGGAACCAATTGCCTTCAGAAGTCACCTAATTAGTAAATGGAGTACACCTGTGTGTAATTTAATCTCAGTATAAATACAGCTGTTCTGCGAGTCCCTCAGGGGTTTGTTAGAGAACCGTGGAAAACAAACAGCTTCATGAAGGAAAACACCATACAGGTCATGGATAAAAGTTGTGAAGAAGTTCAAAGCTTGGAATCATTGGCCCAGATTCAGGTAGATTTGCCCATTAGTTGCACATGTGAAGAGCAGCTGATTTGCTCTGCGCTGGGGCAAATTGGAAAGATTGCCACCTGATTCAGGATTCCTTTTGTCTGCTAACTTGCTCCTTTGTAAGGCAAAAATCAGGGCGTAAGGCAGCGCAAGTGAAAGTGGGTGTGCCCTATGCAAATGATCTTTTTTCCACTCAGCAGTGGTTTGCTCCTATTTTCAGGGCAAATTTTGCCCACCTGCTTGCACCGAGCAAATAAATAGGGGCAGACCTGCGCAGGTCCTGTGCAAAATTACATCCTGCTTTTCCCAACCCCCCTGAGCAAGGTAATTTTGCCCTTTTTGCTGATATGGCACCTCCTCATGAAAAAGAAAAAAAAAAGAAAAGCTAATTTTATAGCTTCGGAGATGGAGATACTTCTTGCGGCACTCACGCGCCATAGTGATGTGCTGTATGGTGCCCAGCGGCAGCACTCCACTGTAGCCCAAAGGAGGGCTATCTATGATGGCATTACCCTGGACATAAATGCCCTGGGTAATGAAGAAAGGACGTGGGAGGACATTCAAAAGAAGTTGAATGACATGCGGCGTAGGGTCCGGGATAAGCTTGTGCTTATCCGTAAGCATACGAGTGGCACGGGAGGAGGACCACCCTGCAAGATCCGTCTAAATCCTGATGAGAAGGTGATCGCGCAAAGTCTAGCGCTGGAGCAGGTGGAGGAAGTCCCAGGCTACAACTCCACTGTTGGGGACTTGGGGACTGGTAAGTTTTTTGTTTTCATATTTGCTGTGTATCATGGGAGGGGGTAGAAGGGAACATATGAGGGGGTAGAAGGGAAGATGTAAAAAGTTTTTATTTCTCATATTTGCTGTGTATCATATGAGGGGGTAGAAGGGAAGATGTAAAAAGTTTTTATTTCTCATATTTGCTGTGTATCATGGGAGGGGGTAGAAGGGAACATGTGATAAGTGTGTTGCTCCAGCAACATATTTTTTTTGTGTCATCCACAGATGTTGATGATGAGGCTGGGCCATCGTCGGCTGTAGGGCGACCCACGCCATCCCCAGAACATCATGGGGTCCAGTCAGGCCCCCTACAGATACTGGGCATGTTGGTGGAGGAGGATATCGGCCAGAGTCCATCTAGGGAGGAGGAAGTGGTGGAGGAGTCCATTATCCTCAACCTGGATGAATCTGTGTACCTCCAGGAGGATCCCACCCCCCCGACCATAACGTCATCCCCCTCCAGGGCAAGCCCCTCCAGTGTCCCCCCCTCCAGTGTCCCTCCCTCCAGTGTGGCCCACTCCCCTTCTTCTCCCTCAGTTCGTGCCCCAGCCTCTCCTCCAAGGAAGGCTCTATGTAAAATGAGGGGTGTACCCTCCAGCCTCCGTGAAGGTCTGCAGGAGGAGCAGGCCCGGCAGACCCGCCATATAGGGGACATGGTGGGAGACTTGAGGCGGGTGGCGGACAGCCTGGCATCCTCCTCCTCCTCTCTGCAGCAGGCCCTCACCCTGCATGCTGACCGGGGGATACGAGATACTGAGAGCTTGGAGCAAGTCAGTGCCAACTGTGGAGCCATGGTCACCTGCATGGTCGAGCAGCAGGGCGCCATCGCTTTGCTAACAGCGGAGGTGAGCAGGTTGGCAGGTGCGGTGGAGGCCAACACTGCTGCTGTGCGGGAGGAGGGGAGATTAACCCGGCGGCAGCAGAGGACCAATACCACCTGGCAGATGCGGATGTTGGCATAAACCAACAGCGTGCTCACCCGCCTGGCCAACGCCATGGAGGGCATGCAGGCACCACCTGCCAGGAGTGAGGAAGGAGGGGTTGATGCTCCTCCCCCCCTTCATCCCCACCCCATGCTCCATCCCCACCACAGGCTCCATCCCCACCACAGGCTCAACCACGCAGACTGAGGAGCCAGAGCCGGGGCACCCTTGGCACAAGGATGTCCAAAAAAAAAAAAAAATTATTTTCCTTTTATTTTTTGTATTTTTTACTTATCCCTTGCTGCTCATATAATGAGCTTTTTCTATTTATTTTGATTATGCTTATATTTTTTTTTTTGGGGGATATTTTTTTTTTGCTCAGATTAGGAGCTTTTCTATATTTAGTTTATGCTCAAAGTTTTTTTTTTTTTTTTTTTTTTGTAGTCCCTACACACGGTGAGGAGTGCTGTAGTTGCTCTCCAGCTGACCTGTGGCCATCTGTTGCTAACTTGCCCCTGCTTTTATAAAGTGCAAATTTGCCCCGGCCAAACAGCTTGCGCGCTTTGGGAGCAAAATGCTCCTCACACGCGCAAGTTTATGAATCAGTGGCAGTTCCTCATTTGCATATTTTCTGAGGGAAAACCATGAGAGCGCAAGTTGCTCCCTGAGCAAAATTGCCCCTTAATTGCGCCGGGGCAGAGAAACTGCCTCCGTGCAAAAATGGCACATTTCAGGCTTAGCTTGCTTTCTGGGTCACCCGCAAATTTGCCTGGGAGCAAATCCGTACTTGCGCGGCGCAAATCACACTTGCTCCCGGGCAAGTCGTACCTGAATCTGGGCCATTGTTTATAACCTAACCTGCTTTAAACATCTCACACAGCACCGTTCAATCCACCATCCGAAAATGGAAAGCGTATGCCCGGAGCTGCAGAGAGCCACAGCTCAGGTGGGAGAATCTGTCCACAGGACAACTATTAGTATTGCACTCCACAAATCTGGTCTTTATGGAAAAGTGGCAAGAAGAAACCCATAAGAAGTCCCATTTACAGTTTGCGAGAAGCCATGTGGGGGACACAGCAAACATGTGGAAGAAGGTGCTCTGGTCAGATGAGACCAAAATTGAACTTTTTGGCCTAAAAGCAAAAACGTTATGTGTGGTGGAAAACTAACACTTTAGTACGGCGGGGAGCCTCGGCCGTAAAGAAGCGATGACGTGGGTGACACACGAGCGCATCCATCGTCAATTGGAGGCGAACTTTGTGCGTACTTAAACCGGGTTTGTGCGATAGAGTCACGCACTCAGACGAAGTCCGGAAGTGACAAAACGCGTCAGGGCGTGACTCTCCAACATCCGAACGGGAAGTGACGTGTGCTTTCCACGGAGACGAACCAGGAAGACGCTAGAGGAACTTCTCCACGGCGGTCTTCAGGGTCAAACCAGTGAGAAACATTTAGCACACACATTTTTGCCTGCTTTTTATATCATTTTGGTACGCATATATGTATAAGGGGGCATCTACTTTTTGGGTTCATTAAATCTTTAAAACGATACTGCTCTATATGGATCTTATTTTTTCTCATCCGATTACGGAATTGAACACTAAATACCGTGAAAGTGAACTACAGACGGTGAATACGGAGGTGTATTGAATGCTGTTTTTAACCTGCCATCTGGTGAGTGTATCCCCCGAAGGGGACCCTATATCCCCCCACGCGGTGAACATCCCTTGGTGAATGGAGCACACCTATCCTGGGCATTTATACTAACTGTCATTACACAAACGCATAGTTTGTAGTTTGTACATAGTTTGTAGCGCTGCTGCAGGACTTTGTGTAGACTGTGGGAGTCTTCATTTCTGCATATTGTATTTGACTTTTTATTTTAAGCTGCTTTTGTTCTGGTATATACATCCGTTCAGTTGTGATATCTAGGTAGCAGTATCCTGAGCGCTGGGCTGTACTTATTAGGTAGGGCCAGTTTCCAGTACTTCTGCACAAGGAAAACTAACACTGCATATCATCCTCAACACACCATCCTCACCATGAAACATGGTGGTGGCAGCATCATGTTGTGGGGAGGCTTTTCTTCAGCAGGGACAGGGAAGCTGGTCAGAGTTGATGGGAAGATGTCTGCAAAAGACGAGAGTGGAGTGGAGGTTCTCTTGCATGTTTTTATTAATGGAATAAACTTGGGTGAGGAAAAGGGACATGGGATTCCTTGATGATGAATACTTCTTAGTAGAATAAAAGTTGTTGAGTCTAGATCTGACAGTCCCTTCCTCTGCACATCTCCTCCAGCACACTACCCAGAAAGGGGGTTTTCTCAGCCCACAACAGTCTAACACTCCATCATTCAGTTCATCCACCCGACAACTCCTCACACAGTAGGCTGAACACGGGTATATATAAGAGGGCTATCCCCTGCCGATCAAATTGGGGATTGGTCAGGGATCTCACATACACCCCATGTCACTCCAGCTCTCTGCCCTGCCCCTTTTCCAGAACCTCCTCCCTGGAAACAGGAGGCACACGTCAGTCACCTGTTTCTACACTAAACAACTCCCCTGTCCGCAGATCAAAACACACAGACCTAGCTCACAGCTGGGCCTGCCTAAATTTACCTGCACTGGCAGTATAAACAAAAACCCTTTACTCTAGCAGCTACCTATAAGGTAGAGGGTGCTACATAAGTTTTTGGTTGTAACATGACAAAATGTGGAAAATTTTAAAGCGCGTGAATACTTTTTCAAGGCACTGTCAATCCCTTTAAAGCGGAGTTCCATCTGGGTAAAAAAAAAAAAGTCAGCAGCTACAAATATTGCAGCTGCTGACTTTTAATATTTGGACACTTATTGTACCTGTCCAGGGAGCCAGCAATGTCAGCCCCTGAAGCCGACCCCACCCCCCCCCCCGGCTCTGGGTGCAGGCATCCTTACTAAGGGAAATAGGAGGTGAAGCTTTTATGGAGGAGGAGGAGGAGGGCCAGACATGCATAGTTCACCGCACAATATTGCAGCAATCTTTTACGGGAAGTGGGAGCAGATACTGTATATACTCGAGTATAAGCCGACCCGAGGACAAGCCGAGGTACCTAATTTTACCACAAAAGACTCGGAAAACTTATTGACTGGAGTATAAGCCTAGGGTGAGAATGCAGCAGCTACTGTAAGCGGAGGAAAGGGTCAACAATGCCCATTTGCACACCTCACTGTGCCTGAGTCAGTGTACCTGAAATTGACAGGCTGCGGGCGTCCATTCATTGTTTAACCACTTCCATACAGGGCTTTTATACACACATCCATACCAGGACTATTCTGGCACTTCTCTCCTACATGTACAAACCATATTTTTTTTGATAGAAAATTACACAGAACCCCCAAACATTATATATGTTTTTTTAGCAGACACCCTAGGGAATAAAACAACGGTCATTGAAACGTTTTATCTTGCACGCCATTTGCGCAATAATTTTTCAAACGCCTTTTTTTTTGGAAAAAAATTGTTTCATGAATTAAAAAAATAACAAAACAGTAAAGTTAGCCCAATTTTTTTGTAAAATATGAAAGATGATGTTACACCGAGTAAATAGATACCTAACATGTCACGCTTTAAAATTGCGCACACTCATGGAATGGCGCCAAACTTCGGTACTTAAAAATCTCCATAGGCAACGCTTTGAAATTTTTTACAGGTTACCAGTTTAGATTTACAGAGGAGATCTAGTGCTAGAATTGTTGCTGGCACTCTAACGCACGCGGCGATACCTCACATATGTGGTTTTAACGGCGTTTACATATGTCGGCGGGACTTGCGCGTGCGTTCGCTTCTGCGCGCGAGCTACTGGGGACAGGGGCGTTAAAAATATATATATATATATATATATATATCTTTTTTTTTTTTTTTACATATTTATTTTTTTACACTTTTTTTTTTTATTATCACTTTTATTCCTATTACAAGGAATGTAAACATCCCTTGTAATAGGTCCTCTTTATGGAGAGATGCGGGGTCAATAAGACCCTGCATCTCTCCTCCAGGCTGGAAAGCATGAAATCAGTGAAAAAAAATTCACCGATCTCATGCTTACGGTTGCTTAGCAGCCGCAATTGCGGCTTTGTTTACTTACGGGGACCCGGGCGTGACGTCATCACATCGCGCCCGGGTCCTCCGACGGTCATAGAGATGACTGGTGACCATCTGGTCACCAGTCATCTCTATGCTTCCTGCCAGCGCCGGACGATTCGTTCTCCGGGCCCCCGATGGCACGGGAGAGCCCGGAGAAGCACCGTATGGCGGCGGGAGGGGGGGGATGTCCCCTCCCGCCGCCTGTAAGAACGATCTAGCGGCGGAATCGCCGCTATGATCGTTCTTACGTTGTGCAGAATCGCCGGCAGGAGAGAAGTGAATATCTGAATGACGCCTCTAGCTGCAGGCATCATTCAGATATCCACCCGCAAAGCCCAGGACGTCATATGACGTCCTCCTGGATCGAGGAGGGGTTCCTGCCGCCGTCATTTCACAATGACGCGGTAAGGAAGTGGTTAAAAATTTCGGTCTCCTCTTGGTCCCTTCCGTGATAGGCGGAACTGTGTCTGCTGAGAAACGCCCATCACGGACGTTCTCTCATCCTCGGACTCAGTTTCCCAGCAGACACTGTGTTCAGTGTTCTGCCAATCATGAACATCCTCTTGTCCGAAGATGAAAAGACGTCCGTGATTAGCACAATACTGAACACAGTGTCTGCTGGGAATGAGGATGAGAGAACATTTGTGATAGGCATTTCTCAGCAGACACAGTTCCGCCTATCACGAAAGGGACCAGGAGGAGACCACGACTTTTAGACAATGGACACCCGCAGCCTGTCAATTTCAGGTACACTGACTCTAGTATAAGCCGAGGGGGGTATTTTCAGCCCTTTAAAAAAAAAGGGGGGGGGCTGACAAAACTCTGCTTGAACTCCAGTATATACGGTATCTGGATTTGACAGGTACCAGCTCCACCCTGAAAGGTGCCAAATGTGGCACCAGAGAAGGGGGGGGGGGGGCCAAACCGCAGAAGTTTCATTTATAGGTGGAACTCCACTTTAAGTACATCAGGTCCTTCACCCCTTGACGGCATACAAGAATACATAAAAACAGGTGAAATCAAGAACATTACCCACAAAAACAGTGCGCTATGGTTGTACCGAGAACTGTGTATATCAGCGGCACAAGTCAAAACTAGAACAAGTTTAACCTGTATGGACTCTTTAATTCATTTGGGGAGTGCCAAAAATATATATATATATATATATATATATATATATATATATATATATATATATATATATATATATATATATATATATATATATATATATATATATATATATATATATATATATATATATATATATATATATATATATATATATATATATATATATATATATATATATATACCTCCTTGAGCAATTATTAAAATGGACAGCTCACATACTTGATGTACTTTTTGATGTACATTTTTCTGTATATCTTTATTGGTAATGCTTAAAGCAGAAGGATAAGTAAACAAGAAATTTTAAATAAAAAAAAAGGGTTTAAATGCATACGTTTAATGCTTCACTTTCCAAAGGATTAGCAATTCTGTACAGCCAATCTTGTAATTTGTACAAATCATTCACACAGCCATGCAGGTTATATATACATTTACATAATGATTCAGCAATTTTCCAAGAGGCACACCTGTCCTGGTGACTCGTCTAGGCGAGAATTACATAAAAAGTAATGCGATACCAAACACTGGTTGGTATATATATATATATACACACACACACACAAGTCCCTTCTATTTTTTTTTTTTGTATTTGTTACTGTGATCCCTCCTCTTGTTAGTTCAGTGGTTCTCAACCCGGGTTGAATGATTTGCCAAATCCTGGGCTCTTCCTGAAGCCCGGACCAGTCTCCCATCATTTTTGCATCCGCCCAGCAGGGCTGTCCCTGGAGCCCATGGCAGCCCACTCAGCCTCTTCGCAGCCGCCCATTCAGTTGACAGCATGGCTGGGGGGCAGGAGACTAGAAGTCAGCCAACTGGTGAGGAATATGAAGCGGGAGGGGCTGGAGGAGACCCTATCTCCTGATTTCAGCATAGGTGTCACTGCTACGAGACACCACAAAGTCTGAGACACATTGAAGCCAAAGACATAGTGGAGCAACACTACCTGTGATTATAGTTGCTATTAAAAGTCACTTTAAAGCGGATGTGCCATGGGAAAAAAATATTAAAAGCCAGCAGCTACAAATACTGCAGCTGCTGACTTTTAATATTAGGACACTTACCTGTCCTGGAGTCCAGCGCCGATCGCAGCAGAGGACGAGCGATCGCTCGTCTCTCTGCTGCTCCCCCCGCCATCCACGCTGAGGGAACCAGGAAGTGAAGCGCTGCGGCTTCACTGCCCGGTTCCCTACGGCGCATGCGCGAGTCGCGCCCGCCGATTGGCTCTCGCTGTGTGCTGGGAGCCGAGTGTTCCCAGCACACAACGGGGGGGCGACGGGATGTGACGGAATGCCCGTCTTTTGCCCGTGAATGCCGGGCCGGAAGTGGGTGCAAATACCTGTCTTTAGACAGGTATCTGCACCCCCCTCCCCCCTGAAAGGTGTCAAATGTGACACCAGAGGGGGGGAGGGTTCCGATCAGCGGGACTCCACTTTAGGGTGGAGAACCGCTTTAAGTTACTGATCTGAGAACTATAGTTCTCAGAACAGGTGACCTTGATCAATAGCACCTAAGTCGGCTCATCCAAACTCCCCCCCACCAGCATGGCCACTCATCCCAACTCCCCCCCACCAGCATGGCCACTCATCCCAACTCCCCCCCACCAGCATGGCCACTCATCCCAACTCCCCCCCACCAGCATGGCCACTCATCCCAACTCCCCCCCACCAGCATGGCCACTCATCCCAACTCCCCCCCACCAGCATGGCCACTCATCCCAACTCCCCCCCACCAGCATGGCCACTCATCCCAACTCCCCCCCACCAGCATGGCCACTCATCCCAACTCCCCCCCACCAGCATGGCCACTCATCCCAACTCCCCCCCACCAGCATGGCCACTCATCCCAACTCCCCCCCACCAAGCACCAAGGAGTAAGAAAAGGAATAAAAAAAAAGAGAATACATGGAAGGGATAGGAAAGAGGGCGAGGAACAAGGAAAAAGGAGAAAGAGAACAAGAAAGATGGCTAGAGAGGAATGGGAAAAAAAAAAAAAAAAACAATAATAAAAAAAAAAAAATTAGGATAAAGAGAGAAAAAAGGGAAAGAAAGGAGAACAAATAAAGAGTGGTTCCTAAAATGTACCATGAGGCTCCATGCACACTGAAGCTAATAAAAGCTATAAAAAAAAACAAAAAAACTGCAGTAGCTTTGCAGGGAGCCTTTCAACGTTTTTTAGCATTTTTGCAATAGCTTTAATCAGCGTTTTTCAGTGTAGCTTTTTTTTTTTCAACGGAATAAAAAACGCTAAAAGCACTGGCACCTGCGTTTTTGATTGTTTAAGCATTTTGCGATTTTTCCCGCCAAAAAAATGCACTTTGAGCGCAAATTTTGGGCGTTCAGAAAAAAGCCAATAAACTCCAAAGCTCATTAACACTAAAAAACGCCCAGGCACATAGAGTTCAGTTTATGGGCTTTAAAAAAAAAAAAAAAAAGCCAAAACGCCAATAAACTGCAGTTTATCAGCTTCAGTGTGCATGGAGCCTAAAGGGGTTTTAATACTGTACGAGTGGAAGGGACACAGAGCGCCAAATATCCGTGGGTTAGGGGCGCAAATTGTCTTGCCTTGGGTGCTGACAACCAACTCTACAAAAATACATTTTACTGTTAGGGGTCCCCACAACTTGGGAAATTTGATTGAGGGGTCACGGCACTAGAAAAGTTGAGAACCACCTTGTTAGAGGGTGGGTACATTCATTCTCCATGTTCCTACTGTAGGTAGAAATGTAGCCACCTTCTCCTTCAACTTCTAACTTAAACCCCCTTTCTAACCAGGCCAATTTTCAGCACTGTCACATCTTGAGCCTGGGTACACACATATGCAATGCGGGAACCAGCACGATTCCAGTATCGCATCTCACCCGCAGGCAGTTCATCCTGTGTTCTGCGAACCGCTGCAGGTGTCAATACAAAGTTAATGGACATCCCCTGATTTCCAGGTCGCAGTTGGAACTGTTGATTCGCACAGGAATCAGATCGCATGGGTGCGTTCTGCCTGTGCACAAGGCAATAATGGGCTGCCGCATTGTGTGCCGCCGGTGGCGCTTGCCAGCCTGCAACTGAGCCTGTGTGAGCCGCCATAAAGCTATGGCATTTCGCACAGGAGAGCCATTGTGCTGCCGTCAAAGCGGTTCATTTACAAATGCCATAATGGTGACCCCACAATGGGGATAACATTTTCTGTGGAAGGGAGTTTAATAAGACACATAACTCATTAAGATTAGAAAAAAAGAGGTTTAACCTTAGATTGCGGCGGAGGGTTCTTTACTGTAAGAGCAGCAAGGATGTGGGATTCCCTTCCACAGGCGGAAGTCTCAGCGGGTGGCATCGATAGTTTAAAAAAACTATTAGATAAGCACCTGAACGACCACAACATACAGGGATATATAATGTAATACTGACATATATTCACACACATAGGTTGGACTTGTGGATTTTTTTTTTCAATGCAACTATGATCTGTGATCAGCTGTGTCTTAAGGAGACAGAAGTCCATGGATGCCCTCCCAGAACTTTAAGGTACAATTTTTTTTTAAATTGCGCCTATAAAGACCGCTGCGCAAATACAGTGCAACATAAAATATTGCAACTACCATTTTATTATCTAGGGTCTCTGCCAAGTAATTTTCTAGCAGAAAATAATGATTTTTACTTGCAAGCAACAAATGTCAGAAAAGGTTTCGCCTTTAAAGCGGTGGTTCCCCCTTAAAAACAACTTTTTTTTATTCCACTGCCCCCCCACATTCCATCACGATTAAGGCACATATTTTTTTTTTCCTGCTGTACATACCTTACTAAAGCATATTCACCCGTGCATCCGGGTTGCGAGTCCCGCGGGAGTGGGCGTTCCTCACATGCTGTTGATTGACGTTTTGCCCAAAAACGAGCTCTCCCCCCGTCGCGTAAGCCGCGTTACGATTGGCGAAAGGAGCCGAACTCGCCGTTCGGCTCCTTTCGCCAACCGTGACGCGGCTTACGCAACGGGGGGAGAGCTCGTTTTTGGGCAAAACGTCAATCAACAGCATGTGAGGAACGCCCACTCCCGCGGGACTCGCAACCCGGATGCACGGGTGAATATGCTTTAGTAAGGTATGTACAGCAGGAAAAAAAAAATATGTGCCTTAATCGTGATGGAATGTGGGGGGGCAGTGGAATAAAAAAAAAAGTTGTTTTTAAGGGGGAACCACCGCTTTAAATGGTTAAACCTCCCATATTTACTGGAGTTCTTTCCTTTGATGAAAGAATGAAAAGATACTTTTTCTACTTATTCGCATGTTGTGATAAAGCTTGGCAGGCTGCCTGGATTTTTTTTTCCCTTTTTCTCCCAGCTGTGAGAACCCTCTGCACTTGTTAGAAAGAATCGTGACAAGCTGTTTTATAGATCGGGAAGGGAAAAAAAGATTGCAATTTCGATTCTTAAAGCGGTTGTGTACCCGCATTTGTTTATTTTTACACCTGAAAAGTAAAAGCCACAATGAGCTAGTATGCACCGCATACTAGCTCATTATGAAATACTTCCCTTAAAACGAGGTGAAGAGAACTTACCTGGTCCACGCCGAGCGTGATGTCATCTTGCTCCGGCGTGTCTTCTGGGTATCGCCGCTCCAGCGCTGTGATTGGCTGGAGCAGCAAAGTCGCATGCGGCGGCCGGCCCTTTAGCCGAGGATCCCCCCTGCGCATGCGCCGCTGCAATCAGCGGCGCATTGCGAGGGGGAATATTTCCTAAACCGTACAGGTTTAGGAGATATTCTTTATACCTACAGGTAAGCCTTATTATAGGTTTACCTGTAGGTAAAAGTAAAAAAGTGGGGTTTACAACCACTTTAACAATTAAGCGTGCAGCTCTACCCTATGTGCATGAGGCCTAATAAAGGCAAAATCTTCCAGTGTGAGCAACCCCCCCAGAATTCCCTCAATCGGGAGAGATTTCCTATCACTTCCTGTTTGGCTATGGGACAGGAAGTGAATGAAAATCTCCCCAATAGGACACAGAAGAGAGAAAAAAAAAAAATCAGGAGTTATATAAACCTCCCTAAGGCCCCTTTCACACTGACACGTTTTTCAGGCGGTTTAGCGCTAAAAATAGCACCGATATACCGACTGAAAAAATCATGCCCTGCAGTCTTCAGTATGAAAGCCCAAAGGCTTTCACGCTGAAGCCCTGCGCTACCAGGACCGCTCCAAAAAAGTCTTGCTAGCCGCATCTTTGGAGCGGTATAGGAGCGGGGTGTTTACCGCTCCTTCCCATTGAAATCAATGGGAAACCGCGGTAATACCGCCGGCAATGCACCTCTGCAGAGGCGCATTGCCGGCGGCATTAACCCTTTTTCGGCCGCTAGCGGGGGTTAAAACCGCACTGCTAGCGGCCGAATATCGCGGTAAATACGAACGTATAGCGGCACTAAAAATTACGCAGCTATACCGCCACCGCACCTCCCCTGGCCCGTGTGAAAGGGGCCTTACTCTATCCAAAATAATAATAAAAAAAAAATACCTTTAGTTAAACTTTAATTCAGTAAGAGTTTATTCGCACCAGTTGCGCTGGAGTGCGTTTGCGAGTGCATTCCCAATTACTATACAGGATTTATATAGCGCCAACAGTTTGCGCAGCAGTTTACAACACAAGGGCAGACAGTACAGATACAATACAGGAGGAATCAGAGGGCTCTCCTAAAAATAAACAGTCAGAGACAATCTGACAGATTGGGGTAGGGAGTTCCAGAGCATGGGAGAGGCTCGGGAAAAGTCCTGAAAGCGTGCATGGGAGGAGGTGAAGAGGGAATTAGAGAGCAGGAGGACTTGGGAGGAATGAAAGAAACAAGTAGGTTCCCAATGCATGGCAAAAAATAAATAAAAATAGTTCCTTATGAATGCAGTTCACACCAGCATGTTTCGTTGCAGTGCTGAAAAAAAAAAGGACTTTATGCACTACTTTTTTTCAGCACAGCACAATGCAATGCTTTCAAACGCACAAACATAAAACTTTCTGCAAAAGCAAACAAAGACCAAAAAAAAAAAAAAAAAAAACGCACAACACGTGTAAAATGTGCACCAGCGCATCACAAAAAACACAATACACAACAACACACATTATATGGTAACAGAGGCAATGTGGTGTGAATGAGTCTAGACAATGAATAACCAGCTGACCAATAAGCTTCATATGAAATTATGTGTCAGTTACTTGTTTCTCACATCAGCAGTCAGACTCATTAGCCTGATGTGGAATTGCAGCTGTTATGGATTAGATATTGGGGGCGTTCCTGGATCAGTCCTATGGATATTGTGATCAGTGGGTACTGATGATCCAGGGACAATGGAGAGGGGTGACAGGACTGGCCCAGGTTGCTGTGTTTATGGGTGTTAGTAAACCTGAGTCACCTCCTTCTCCTGACCCATGATGACACGGCAGTCTATGGAGTCCCCCCAACACACACACTGCACCCCACACTACCTGTTGATCAGAGGCTGTGTGTGCTTGGATTTGTAGTTCACCAGCCGATCCCAAATACAAAGCCCAGTCGTGTATGGAGCGATCACCTCTCACAGCCCCATGCAGACTATGACCGGTCCCAGGACTCAGACAGAGCCCGGCCAGGTCAGCGGTCATCAGACACACACCACGGTTTCGTTTCTCCTACCTCCTCCTCCTCCGATGATCGGGAACAGACAACTGTCAGCAGCACCTCTCCCCCACCGCAGGCTCTGCACAGGAACCAGCTACTTCCTCAAGCTCAGCCGCCAGCCCCGGCCTCTGCTGCCATTGGTCCGCCGAGCTGTCAGTCACACCTAAGCCTGCCCCACCGTACACGACTTTTCATTGGCTGGCCATGTCATTGTTTTTGTTTTTTTTTACTATTTCTGAATCGGCTTGTGTGTTTATGTTCCTGAGTTCCTGATGTTCCTGAGTCTTTTGGGAAAAATACACTTACATTTTTTTTTTTTTTTTTAAGTTTTAGTGAAAAACCAAATTTAAGATGAAAAGAAATGAAGTCTTAAAGTGGAGGTTCACCCAAAAAGTGAGGGCCAGATTCGCGGTGGAGATACGACGGCGTATCTCCTGATACGCCGTCGTATCTGTTGTTCTATCTATGCGACTGATTCATAGAATCAGTTACGCATAGATATCCCTAAGGCCCCTTTCACATTGAAAAGTTTTTCAGGCGGTAAAGCGCTAAAAATAGCGCTGCTATCCCGCCTGAAAAACTCCTGCACTGCAGACTCAATGTGAAAGCCCGAGGGCTTTCACACTGAGGCGATGCGCTGGCGGGAGACAAAAAAATCTCCTGTCAGCAGCATCTTTGGAGCGGTGAGAGGAGCGGCATGTATACCGCTCCTTCACCGCTCCTTCCCATTGAAAACAATGGGAACCGCGGCAATACCGCCCGCAATGCGCCTCTATAGAGGCGCATTGCGGGCGGTATTAACTCTTTATCGGCCGCTAGCGGGGGTTAATACCGCACCGCTAGCGGCTGATACCCGCGGCAATTCCGGCGGTATAGCGCCGCTATTTTTAGCGGCGTTATACCGCCACCGCAGCTCCCGCCCCAGTCTGAAAGGGGCCTTAGATCCGACAGGTGTAATTGTTTTACACTGTCGGATCTTAAGATGCAATACCGCGGCCGCCGCTGGGGGGAGTTTGCGTCGTAAACCAGCGTCGGGTATGCAAATTAGGAGTTACGGCGATTCCCGACGTTTTTTCGCGTTCGCTACGTCGCCGCTAGTCTAGTTTCCCGTCGCAAAGTTAGTCGTTTTTTTTGGTGCCTTAACTTTACACAGCAATCGTATTGCTGTATAAAGTATGGCCGTCGTTCCCGCGTCGAAATTTAAAAAATAACGTCGTTTGCGTAAGCCGTCCGGGAATACGGAATTACGCTACGCGCGTCGCCATTCGAAAAAATGACGTCACGGCGCGCAATGCACGACGGGAGTTCGGAAACGGAGCATGCGCGGTAGGTCCTAATTTAAATGGCACACGCCCATTTAAATTGCCCCGCCTTGCGCCGGATGCCGCCGGCGTAGGTTTTCATCGCAAGTGCTTGGTGAATCAGGCACTTGCGATGAAAAATTGCGGCGGTGTAACGTATCTACGATACGTTACGCCGCCGCTCTTCTATGTGAATCTGGCCCTAAATTTTTAACATTAGATTTTGTCTAGGGGAATCGGGTGTTTTTTTTTTTTTAATCGAAGCAGTACTTACCGTTTTAGAGAGCGATCTTCTCCGCCGCTTCCGGGTATGGGCTGCGGGACTGGGTGTTCCTATTTGATTGACAGGCTTCCGAAAGGCTTCCGACGGTCGCAAAATATCGCGTCACGATTTTCCGAAAGTAGCCGAACGTCGGTGCGCAGGTGCCGTATAGAGCCGCACCGACGTTCGGCTTCTTTCGGCTACTCGTGACGCGCTGTATGCGACCGTCGGAAGCCTGTCAATCAAATAGGAACGCCCAGTCCCGAAGACCATACCCGGAAGCGGCGGAGAAGATCGCTCTCTAAAACGGTAAGTACTGCTTCGATTTTAAAAAAACACCCGATTTCCCTTGAAAAAAATGAGCATCAATCTAATGTTAAAAAAAAAAATTCGGGTGAACTCCCGCTTTAAGAGGAAGGAATATTTAAAAAAATAAAAAATCGGAGTCGTCTTTTGTAGGTGTACCTCCGCTCACAGCCCCACACTATAGTCCGGTGGAGGTGAGACTGGTGGACGGGGCAGAGTGCCGCAGTCGAGGGACTTCCCCATCTCGTTTTCCCAGCTCCATACATCCACAATACAGCTGCTTTAATTCATTTTAATGCACAAAAACGATATAAGACCCAATTGTTTAGTAAAATATAAAAGATGATGTAATGCTGAGTAAGTAAGTATCAAACAGGTAATGGTAAATTGCATCCGCCCATGGAACGCCGCCAAATTACGTTACCTAAACACCTCCACGGGCAACACTTTAAAGCAGAGCTCCACCAAGAAAACATTTTTTTTTTAAATGCTGCAAAAAGTAAATAAATAAAAATATATATTTTTTATACATACCTGAAGTGCCTGTTGCTAGGCAGATCGTCCTAATCTGCCACTTCCTGATCCACGGTCCGTCTTCTTTCTTCTGCTCCTCGGCTGCCACCTGTGGAATGGGGAAGCGGTGTCTTCTGGGACCTTGTGTGTGTCCCAAGAGACATCATCCATTCACGTTGCGCATGCGCAGTAGGGAATCGGGCGGTGAAGCCGCAAGGCTTCACTTCCTGATTCCCTCACCGAGGATGGCGGCGGGGCAGCCAAGACCCGAGCGTTTGCTCGGCCTCGGCTGCCGTCATCGCGGGCACCCTGGACAGATAAGTCTCCTTATTTAAAGTCAGCAGGAAGAGTGTTAGTAGCTGCTGACTTTTAATTATTTTATTTTTTTAACAGCACCTCCGCTTTAAAAGTCTGTACAGGTTACCAGTTTAAAGTTACACAGGAGGGCTGGCACTAAAATGATTGCTCTCCTTCTAACGTTTGTGGCAAAACCTCACATGTATGATGTGATCGTTGTTTACATATGTAGCACCCCCTAGTGCTAGAAATGTAGATAGTTATTTTATTTCTTTTTTGTAAGTGCAGGTACATTTATGCAGGCTTGGCTGGCCGCGGAGGAAGGTGTGGTATACATGGGCAGGACAAAGAGGTTGGGGCCAAGGGGGGGCGGCAAAATGAGGTTTCGCCTAGGGTGTCAAAAAATACTTGCACCAGCTCTGCACAGGCGGCATCACTGAGACCTTCCCCCTACTTCTCAAATGTTCTGTAACCTTCTAGAAGAATGGGAGGGGAGGTAAGGTGGAATTGCCTGGCGTATTCTGAGAGCCCTGACCAATGCCCAACTTGGATTGACAGGGGGCAGGCCCCCACAAATACTCTGGGTCAGCCCAGCTGGGAAGGAGTTGTGTTCAGGTGGAACCTGGAGCAATAATTAGGTTGTCGTGGTCTTTGAAGGAGCTTTGAGGGGGGACTTGGGCCTGACCCTCTCAAGACACACGGGTGTCCTGGACAGGAGGCACTGGGAGCAAGGAAAGGAAATCGGGAGAACACTGCTGGGCAAGTCTCCAGGAATAACAGGAACAGCCAGGAGGGCTGGTGAGTGACACAGTCGACAGGACTGGGAGTCACACCTGAGAGGACTGAGATAGAGCAGTCTGGGATAAGTGCAGGGCCAGTCAGGAGAACTGTGTTAGCGGGGGCAGAGGAAATGGGAAACTGCAGCCAGGAGGACAGGCAGGGCCCAAAAAGGTAGTACTGGGAGCAGTATCCACATGTGGGACAGCTAGCACTAAGGACTACCTATTTTTGCTACACCATAGGGGCCCGCGGTCTCTGCCTGCAAAGGGCATTTGCTTTGGGTCTGGCTGAGAGTGTCAGACTCTTATAACAGTGCTAGCTGGTCCTGGGAGTGATAGTCTGCAAGCCAGTTTATGTGCTGGAGGTGAAAGAGAAGAGGCTGTATATATACCGGAGTATATATAGTTCAGTCCCTTTGTATTTCTCTTTTCGTCCATGGACAGACACAGCCTCCCTTGTTCTGTCTATTAGGAGAGGACTAGGCAGACATGTTAGATATTTAAATACATGTAACTTTAACAAAGTTGAACAGCCCCGCCCAGGGGGTGGTCCCTCTGGTCATAACCCCTCACCCTGCAGCCAGCAGCTCAGTTTTTTTCTGCCTAGTAGAGGAGTAGGACCTGGCTCCCTTGGGGCCCAAGGTCCTGAAGAAATTTTTAATTTTTTATTATTTTATTTTTGAGAATTCTTCTATCAACTGCCGGCTGGGTGACAGGCTGGATATTATAGGTCCTTTTAGTCCCCCCAGTCCGGCCATCGAGCATGAGCAGACCTAAGCTATGCGCTGGGTCGGCCACGACGGACCCCATGGCTCCGGGGGTGGCTGGTGGGCTACACGCCCCGTGTCCACATATGACCGAGCTGGTGTTGTCTCAGTCACAGTGGACCGGGCCGACAGCTACTCCGTACCACTCGGTTGTAGGCCTGTCAGGGATGCGCCAGCAAGTCCTCGCAAGGACGGGTAAGTACGGTTCCTCCTGCCTCGGCAGGATGGAACAGCTGGGCTTTCCTGGGATTAAGGGGTTCTTCTGTCCTCCTTTTCCCTGCCCTCTGTCACTTTTCTCCTCCTGCCTTCGCTGCGACCGGTTAGGGACCGTGGAGGTGTTGGGTCCTGTTTTCTCTGAGGTGGTCTGTCACATTGGAAGCCTCAGCCGCAATTGGGCGCCATTTTTGTAGCACCAACGCCATTTTTTCTTATATTGCTGTTTACATAGTTTTCTCCCATTGGCGGACATTTTGCCGTGGCCGCGCTGTGACGTAGGTCGGCATTGTGGGCTGCAATTTTCTTGTGGTCCGTGCCCTGTTTTCTGAGGCGTCTGGCCGCCATTTTGGAGTGGGTTTTGGCCTCTATCACTGATCTGGCTTTCTTAACGGCGCGAGCAGCACAATTCACCTCACATGAGTTCTTCTGTCATACTGTCAGGGAAGGTTCCCCCTGCTGGTTTTACTGCCTGGTATTTGGCGTGCAGTACTGTGGCCCACCACCAGGTGTCTCCCGACAGTCTTGGACTGTCGGGGGAGTTCTTCCCTGGTGGTGTTATGTTATCCTTGGGCTGCAGTACTGGCATCCACTAGCGGGGGATTCTTGGCAGTGTGGAGCACACAGCCCTTCCTGCGTTCAGGTGTAACCTGAACGTAATTAGCAAGCATATATATACCCGGCGTGTGCAATCAGTCCTTGCCCTGGTATCTGTCTATTTGCCTTGATCCTGAGCCTGTATCCTGACCCTGATTTTTGGACCCTGATTCTGATCCTTGATCCTGATCCCTGCCTGGACTTTCCTCCCTGTATCCTGATCCTTATCCCTGCCTGGACTTTCCTTCCTGATTCCTGCTTCCCTTGGATTCCTACCTCGCAGCCCGTCCATCCATCCGCTCCCTGCTCTGTTCTGTCCCCATCCTCACCCATCTGCTGACATCCCACGTGTATGACCTCGGCCTGGCTTTGTTTATGGATACGGTATCTCCCTTTGATTGTACATACTGTTTGCTGTTTATTGTGCACTGGTTGTCCCACATGTTTTGTTCACTTATTTGTAAATAAACACCTTTATTTCACTGCATACAGTCTTGGTCTCCTCTGTGTAGGCACACAGTACTGGTCTACTAAACTCTCCTGATACATACACTGTGTGCAGTATCAAGGCGGGCAGCGGCGCTGAACAGTCTCTTGCCGGTTGGTGAGTCCCCTGGGTAACCCCCCCGCTCTGTGCAGCAAGGAGGGTGGCCCTTTTTTTGTTAAGGTGTTCCTTAGGGCTGTCAGTGGGCATTATGGAGTCAGTAACTGGCCTTTCTTCCCCAAACACTCCAGAGGCAACAACCGGTGCGCCTGCACCTGCGGTTCCCATGGATACTTTGTCGGCAGTCCTGGAGTCCTTTGTTGCCAGGGTAGAAGCGGCGTGCGACCGTAAGGGGGGTAAAAAGCGCCCCCTCCCGCCGCCATCTTCAGGTAAATGCTCTGACTCGGATTCGGGCCTGTCTGCAGCACAGGACCCCGGTTATAGAGTGTCAGGGGATGCGGACCAGGACCGCCCTGGTGAGGAGGACCCCACGTCCGGGTCAGCGCAAGACAGGGCACTTGTGAGTGCACTTATCGATGCTGTGAGGGACTCTCTCAAGCTGGAGGATGCAGCTGGGACTTCTACAGAGGGGTCTGTCTCTTTTGGTTTACACAAATCAAACTGTTCTGTTCAAGTTTTCCCTTATGTATCTTTCTTTGATAAGTTCATAGATAAGGAATGGGAACGGCCGCAGAAGTCCTTTGTGGACCCTCAGCGCATGGCGGTCCGTTATCCTTTTGAGGAGAGCCTTTTGGAAAATGGACCTCTCCTCCGGTCGTGGACCCCCCGGACTCTCGGCTAAATAAAGTAACCACTCTCCCGGTAGAGGGGACCCCTACTTTTAAGGACCCTACTGATAGGAGGTCCGAAGCGGTGAGCCGTTCCATGTTCACCATGCTGGGGTCTGCGTTGCAGCCTATTTTGGCTGCAACTTTGGTGTCTCAGACACTTACTGAATGGGCAAAGATTTTGCGCCAGACAGTGGAGGAGCACCAGCACCAGCTCCCCCCTGAGTGTGTAAGGCTGGCCGACCAGTTGGTACAGGGCCTTGTGTATGTCTGTGATGCCACTCTAGATGCGGCCCCCTTGATCTCCAGAGACTCTGTATCTGCAGAGGTATTGCGCCGCCTGATTTGGTTGAAATGCTGGTCCGCTGACCAAGCGTCTATTAAAACTCTGGCAGATTTGCCTTTCAAAGGTGGGAGGCTTTTTGGTACCTCTCTGGACGACATTATTAGGGATGTCATGGGAGGTAAGAGCACCCTTCTCCCTCAGTCCACTAAGGGGAAGGAGCCGCGCTGTAAGCCGGGGCCCTCCTATTCCGCGCAGAAGCGGTATTTTCATCAGTTAGGGTCAGCAGGCAGATCCTCCCAGACTGACAAAGGTCCAGCTGGGGGGCAGAAGTGTCCCTGGGTGCGCAAGCCAAACAAGCCGGCTAACATGCCTGCTACCGCATTAAGTTTTGCCCCTGTCCGACTCAAGGGTGGGGGGACAGCTTTGCGGGATTGCACCTCGGTGGACCTCCCTGCTCTCCGACCAGTGGGTCTGCGAGGTGGTCACTTTGTGGTACAAAATCGAGTTTCTTTCTTGTCCGCCAAACAGATTCTTTCCCTCAAATCTTCCTCTCCTTCCGGCTTGTCGGTCTACCTTAATGGGAGCAGTACAAGACTTGCTCAGGTGCGGGGTAATTTTACCTGTGCCACTGGAGGAAAGGTTTCATGGATTCTATTTGAATCTGTTTGTAGTCAAAGAAGGACAGAGTCCATCCAATCCTAGACCTCAAGGCCCTCAATGCCTATGTGAGGGTTCGAAAGTTCAGGATGGAATCAATTCGTTAGGTGGTTGCTGCGCTCCATCCGGGGGACTTTCTGGCGTTCCTGGACATCAAGGATGCATACTTGCATGTCCCCATCTGCGCCAGGCATCAGAGATTTCTGTGCTTTGCGATAGGTGAAGACCACTATCATTTTGTGGCTCTTCCCTTTTGGCCTAGCGTCGGCACCAAGAGTTTTTACCAAGGTCCTCCCCCCGATTCTGGCTTTACTGAGACAGCGAGGAATCGCTAACGTGGGCTACTTGGACGATCTTCTTCTGAGAGCGAGGAATTAGAGGAGGATGTGTCTATAGCCAGTCAGACCCTTCGGGAATTTGGTTGGGTGTTGAACATTCAGAAGTCAGTGTAGGTAACGACTCAGCGTCTGGAGTACGTAGGGTTGATCCTGGATTCCTTCCTTTGGAAAAGTTGCAGACACTCCAGACTGTGGTGAAGTTGTTAACGTCCCGCAAATGGTCATCTCTCCGTTTTTGCATGAGAATCCTGGGTCTCATGGTAGCCTCCTTCGAGGCAGTACCGTATGCCCAATTCCACACTCGAGCTTCGCAGAAGGAGATCCTGTCCAAATGGAACAGATCTCCATTGTCTCTGGATCGTCAGATTCAGGTAAGTCACCTAGTCAGGGCCTCTCTGAGTTGATGGCTGAGATCCCTGGCTCTTCAGTCCGGGAAGTCGTTCCTTCCTTTCCAGTGGACTGTGATCACGACGGACGCCAGCCTCACAGGTTGTTGGGGGGGAGTCTGGGGAGTCCTTTCGGCCCAGGGTCGCTGGATGCCGGACGAATCCAGCCTGCTGATCAATGTACTAGAGCTTCGAGCGATCAGGCTGTGTCTCTCCTTGTGGTCTCAGAGACTAAAAGGGCATCCAATCAGGATCCAATCAGACAACGCCACGGCGGTGGCTTATGTCAACCATCAGGGAGGAACACAGAGCTCGGCTGCGGCGTCGTAGGTCACTCACATCCTAAGGTGGGCCGAAAGGAGCGTGCCGCTCTATCAGCCGTTTACATTCCCAGATGCTGGACCAAGGAGAATGGTCGTTGCATCCGAAGGTGTTACAACTCCTTTTCCAGAGGTGGGGCACGCCGGACGTGGATTTCCTGGCTTCTCGACTCAATCGCAAGGTGTTTACACCCCCCCGCTCTGCCGCTCCTACTAGCTTGGGGGTGTATTTTTTTTAATTATCTGTGCCCCTTTCTGATGATCATTTCTCCAGTTTCGTGTGCATGCCCATTCAGCTCCGCTCACATGTTCTTCTGCCTTGACTAAAGTCCCGGCCAGCCGCCTCCCTGCTTATGTCCTTGCCTTCCCTGGCAGAGTGATCTTCCTCCACTCCCCACCCAGTAGTAGCCGGGGGCCTGGAGAGTAAGACTTGCCTGGCTGTGAGGTGGGCGGGGGCGGCGATGGGCAGAGAGTTGCTGAGTGCCGCCATTACTAGTAAAAACATAAATATGTCCCCGGATTTCATTTAAAAAATCTGGCCACCTTAGCCTAGGACAGGCTCAGGCCAGGACATTGGTCTGAATTCCGTCAATGTCCCAGGCATTGTCACCCTAAGGCCCCTTTCACATGTTCGGCTGGGAAGGGGATGGTAAAGACAGGTGGCTGAGCTGTGGTCTCCTAAACCTAAAGTTTAAAATACAGCTGGAGGAGGCAGTACACATGAAAAATTGAATGTGCCATAGCGAGTTGACAGATGGTACCACCTATCAGACTCAACCATTCAAGTCAAGACAGGGCTAGTGTGAACCAAGCTTAAAGGGGTTGTAAAGGAACATTTTTTTCCCCTAAATAGCTTCCTTTACATTAGTGCAGTCCTCCTTCATTTACCTCATCCTTCCATTTTGCTTTTAAATGTCCTTATTTCTTCTGAGAAATCCTCACTTCCTGTTCTTCTGTCTGTAACTACACACAGTACAGCAAGGCTTTCTCCCTGGTGTGGAGAAAGTCTCTTGAGGGGGGAGGGTGCGAGCAGGAGTGTCAGGACACTCTCTACTTTGCAGATAGAGAAAGGAGATGTGTGTTAGTGGAGCTGTGTGTTAGTTACAGACAGAAGAACAGGAAGTGAGTATTTCTCAGAAGAAATAAGGATATTTAAAAGCAAAATCGATGGATGTGGTTAGTGAAGGAAGACTGCACTAAGGTAAAGGAAGCTATTTAGGGAAAACATTTTTTCCCTTTACAACCCCTTTAAGACATGGAAGGATCTATGTATAAAAAGTTTGTTCACATTCACACAGCTCCAATGAAATTTACCATATTCTGTGTTATAGAACTATTTTGTATGATCATTAGCATCATCTAGTGGCCATAATGCAGTACTTGTTTTTTAAATAGTTAAAGCGGAGGTCCACCCTAAAAAAAAAAAAAAAATAGCCAAAAAGGCTACAAAAAATTTGAAAAAAATAAAATATATTTTATACTTACCAGAAGTGGCTGTTACTAGGCAGATCTCCTAATCTGCCTCTTCCTTGTCCACGGTGGGTCTTCTTTCTTCTCTTTGTTGCGTTGCCTCTTGGGAAGTGGGGAGTGGTGTCTTCTGGGACCTTGTGTGTGTCCCAGGAGACATCCGTCCATTCACATAGCGCCGCGCAGCTTGCGCATTGCGCAGTAGGGAATCGGGCAGTGAAGCCGCAACGCTTCACTTCCTGATTCCCTCAACGAGGATGGCCGCGGGGCAGCCTAGACCCGAGCGATTTCTCTGCTTCTGCTGCCGACATCGCGGGCAGCCTGGACAGGTAAGTGTCCTTATTAAAAGTCAGCAGCTACAGTGTTTGTAGCTGCTGACTTTTATTTTTATTTTATTTTAAGCCAGACCTCCACTTTAAATCAGATTAAAAAAAAAATCATTATTAGGATTAAAAAAAATAAAGTAATTATTATGATTTACATATACTTTAAGCCTTTTATCTATGGAGAGGAAGCAATTGCCACAAACGTGCACACAGATTTAAACCAAAAATGTCAAATTTCCTATGAAATCTAACAAGGCCTTCAAATACCTTTTATCACTATGTGTGACTGATTATTACAAGTGTAGCTGAAATGAGGCCCATTGATTGCAGGGATTTGCCCATGTATGGCCACCTTAAGGCCCCTTTCACACTGGGGCGGGAGGCGCGGTGGCGGTATATCGCCGCAAAAAATAGTGGCGCTATACCGTCGGATTTGCCGCGGGATTCGGCCGCTAGCGGTGTGGTATTAACCCCTGCTAGCGGCCGATAAAGGGTTAATACCGCCTGCAATGCGCCTCTGCAGAGGTGCATTGCGGGCGGTATTATCACGGTTTCCCATTATTTTAAATGGGAAGGAGCGGTATACATACCGCTCCTCTCACCGCTCCAAAGATGCTGCTTGCAGGAGATTTTTTTATCTCCTGCCAGCGCATCGCCTCAGTGTGAAAGCCCTCCGCTTTCACATTGAGGTTGCTGGGCAGGAGTTTTTCAGGCGGTATAGCAGTGCTATTTTTAGCACTGTACCACCTGAAAAACTCCTCAGTGTGAAAGGGGTCTTAGGCTGGGGGCTTGTTCACACAATGTCCATTGAGCTCCGTTTTTCTGCACACCACACAATAATGCAGTTTAACAGACATGGTGTTAACAATCCCTTAATAATAATAATAAGTGGTTGTAAACCTAGTTACACCACTTTTACCTCCAGGTAATGCCGCGTACACACGGTCGTTTTTTGTCTTGTAAAAAAACGTTGTTTTTTCTCATGAAAAAAAAGACGACGTTTTTCAAACTTCATTTTAAAAAACGACGAGGCCTACACACCATCGTTTTTTTAAAACGCTCTAGCAAAGCGTGGTTACGTTCAGCACGTACGGCGGCACTCTGTTCCATTCAAGCTCGCATCATAACTTGCTTCTGAGCATGAGCGGGTTTAAAAACGTTGTTTTAAACGTCGTTTTAGCCCACACACGATCATTTTTTTATGACACAAAAAACGACTATTTGAAAAACGACATAAAAAATTGAAGCATGTTCGATTTTTTTTTGACGTTTTTCAGAAGATATAAAACGACGTTTTCCCCACACACGGTCATTTAAAATGGCGTTTTTTAAAAATGTTGTTTTTTTTCATCACAAAAAACGACCGTGTGTACGCGGCATTAGCCTATAATAAGGCTTACCTGTAGGTACTGGAAATATCTCCTAAGCTTGCACGGTTTAGGAGATATTTACCATATAGGCTAGCACCCTCGTTATCGGCGCATATGCACTGAAGAAAGGGCACGATTGTGCACAGGAGTACCAGGAGAACCAGCTCTCAAATTCCGACAGCAAATGTCCAACGGAGCATACACATGGTCGAAATTCCCGACATAAAGCTCCCATCAAACATTTGTTGTTGGAACTTCTGACCGTGTGTACGCGGCATTAGAATTTTGCTCATTTGACAAAAAATTGGCATCGCTAACCATTACAAAGTCAAACGAATGTTCTGAAAATTAAATATTTCAAAATAAATTCTACTAGTATATGGCCGGCACTAGTCTGACTATATGTTATTTCAGTGGCTCATTATCAGATTCCAAGGGGGGGATGACCATTCTGCTTTGGAGAACAGCTGTCTTGGGAGTCACTGCCTGGGTCTGATATTACAGAAGTTATTTGCCTTCACATTAGCATTCACCTAAACATCTGCCAACTCAGAGGGTTGCTCAATTGTTGTAACACTTCAGTATCTTTTACCATTGCAGTGAGGCTGGTTGAGCCATCTCAAGCTGCAAAAATATTCGGATGGGGTTGTACGCATTCGACGGGTATGTCAAAAGTTAAATCCCAGTTGCATTTGGTAGACATTTTTATAGCCAAACGCAACCCATTCAAGTGACTGGGGTCTTAACCACAACCACCCTGCTGGTTCCTAGGGGCTTTTTCACACTTTCTGGCATGTGCGCACATGTGCTGAAGGGCTCAGGGGTTTCCCACAGATGTGCAGACACTCTAGGACTCAAAACATCCATACCTGCTACATCTCCCCCTTCCCGCACATATACAGATGTACTGCAGGGCTCTTCTGGGACATATAACTGTAGCACATCTACGTATGTGCTGTAAGCAAAGGTGCCTGTAAGGCCTCGTACAGACGGGCAAACATGTACGATGAAAACGGTCCGCCGGACTGTTTTCAGCGTACATGTCCGCCCGGAGATTTCTGTATGATGGCTGTACACACCATCATACAGAAATCCGGCCGTACACGATACGCGGCGACGAGGCCGCGCCGTCGCCGCGAAGATGACGCGGCGACGTGCGCGGCCCTGGCAGTTTAATGCTTCCACGCATGCGTCAAAGTCATTCGACGCATGCGAGGGATGGCGGCCGCTCGGACATGTACGGTAAGTCTGTACAGACGACTGAACATGTCCGACGGACAGGATTCCAGCGGGCATGTTTCTAAACAAGTTTAGAAATATTTGCCCGCTCGAAAAAGGCCCGGCGGGCAAATGTACGCTGGAATCCTGTCCGCTTGGCTGTACAGACGACCGAACATGTCTGCTGAAACTGGTCCGTGGACCAGTTTCAGCAAACATGTTCGGTCGTGTGTACGGGGCCTTAGTGAAACTGTCTTTTGGGATATATGATGTGGACATTCCAGGAGGCAGTGAGCGGAGAACGTCATTCTCGCCTACGACAGAAAGAAGGAACTGCTAAAAAAACGTAATCTATATGTGGGACAGGGCAGGAGAAGATGCAGGTAAAAATAAGTTGTTTTAGAGGGGTGCACTGCTTCCGGGTGCACTAGTACGGTGTGCACTGCTTCCGGTAGGCACTCCTCAACTGTGTGGGGGGGGGGGGGTGCCGCTTCTAATTTTGACTGTCCTATCATCCTGGACCACAAACCTTCCTCACTCTGCTATATGTTTTCTAATGCACCATTGGCATGGTTATATCTTCTTAGTCCTCTCCATAAAATGATCAGAAATTTGTGCTTAAAGTAGAACTATAGGCAACACTTTTTTTCATTTTGGATAGAGTAATGGAGGGTTATAGCCCATGTCTGTTTATTTTTAACTATCCCTGTCCCATTGCAGAGATTTCCCTTCACTTCCTGCCCTATAGCCAAACAGGAAGAGAGAGGAAATCTATGCAAATGAAGGAAATTCATTGCCTACCCCAGGCACTCAAAACTAGTGTCCCCAATCAAAAATTTCAGGGCAGGTCTTAAACAACAAGGGGTGTGGCCTTGACAAGAAGGGGTGGGTCATATTTAATTAGGGGTTGCACGAGTTTAGTCAGGCCTAAGGCGGCACAAAACCTAAATACACCACTGACTCACATACTGTATTATCAGCTGGGGGTCTGCTTCCCAGAATAAAAAAAATTCACTCAAGATGCTTTTCCAACTCTTTATTGTAACACAACTTGCATAACTCACTGGCAAAGCCTTTCTCTCTATAGTGCATAACACCACAGTTCCGTTAATCCTTATAGCGCATAGCACATTAGTTGCAGAAGTTCAACTTGTTAAACAGCAGCTACCTTCCCAAAGCAATCCATCATACAATGCTCAATTGTTAGTCCTCCCTTGAGAATTACTGTCAGGCACGGGCCCAAAAGGCCTCCACACTCCAGACTACAGACCTACAAGATGTGGGGCAAGGGTAGTCGACTTCCTTTCACTTCCTCCCTTGTTAGTCCCTGTAACGAAACGTCCCACACTCCGCTTGAGTGCTTTCATCATACAACGCTTCCTTCCAGTCTGAATATAGATATCAGATATTCCAAACCGCTGACAACCAATAACCAGGCAGTACTCATTTTGGCTGCTCAACGTGAACTCTTTATTAAAACACAGGAACACAGAGGCAACACTCTGGACAATCCCACCGACCTGTTCATTTAGGGCAGGGTAAACTTTACCTCTTCCAGCAGTATGACACACAGGTATTCAACTATCCAATAGTAGACTGTCTTTGGGAGGGGCTGCTAGAGGAATTCCTCTCCTCCCCTCTCAAAGCTAATCCATATAGACATACATCCCATAATATTTTGTTCACAAGGCAGACACAAACAATAGAACAATGGAATACAGCCACACCCCAAACGACCGAGCAGAGCACACCATAGTATGAGAAAATATAATATATATATATATATATATATATATATATATATATATATATATATATATATATATATATATATATAAAAATCGCAACTTAGGGTGGGTTACTTCCTTCTCTTTTCTTCAGTAGAGTGGAGGGCTGTCAAGGTGGGCTCCCAATATTCCACCAAATCCAATAGAAGCAACAAAGGGACATGCGCTCCAGTTCAAAACGATTTCTACTCACTTTTTAATCATGTCATGAACAAACAGCAAAAACAGCTACTGTACAGTTGCGAGCATCCCTGCTCTTCATCAGGCTGATAGGCTTTGTGTGATTAAGAAGTGAGTAAAAATCGTTTTCAACTGGAGCTCATGTCCCTTTGTTGTTTCTATATATATATACACAACATTGAAGTGTGGTTGTACAGTGAGTCCGATTAGTACAGATCAGACTGGGTTTCTTTGTCACCCTGTGCCCCTAATAGACACGGAGTGACTTAGACGTAGGAGGTTCATGGGGAGCTGAAACAATGGTTTCCTAACCTCTCCAGCCTTCTCATCATGACATATTGGCATTCTTTCTAAATATGATTGTAAAAGATTTTTTTTTATAAAAAAAAAAAAAACATGTCATATTTACCTGCATTGTGCAGTGGTTTTGCACAGAGTCAACTCAAACCTCCTCTTTTTGGGTCCCCCCACCGGTGCCGGTGCTCTGGGCCCCTACCCTTTGCCGGGTGCCCCCATAGCAAGCCACTAAAAGACACAGAGAGCATGGTTCAGCCCCTACCTGAGGTCTGAGAGGGGAGCTACACACTAAAGTTTTTTACCTTCATGCATAGAATACATGAAGATAAAAAAACTTCAGCCTTTACAACCACTTTAAGCCTAGTACACACCTAGTAAATCCAGTAGGGCTGAACGAAAAAACAGACAGCTCAGGAATAGCTGCCATAAGCTGAGAGCGCTGATTAGGAGCTGATTGGCAGACCTTTTTTGGTCATGCCCCTTCTGCAGAAGACCGTCGAACTGCCGGCTTCGGTTGGACCGACAGCAGTACACATGTGCCGAATGTCGAATGCTGCCTGACATTCGGCACGTGTGTACTAAGCTTTAGTCAAAGGTAAAAATCCAAGCGACAGCCATGGCAACAGTAGATGGGAAGCACAGAGATCTCAATGATGAGCCTCTTAGGCCCCGTACAGACGACCGAACATGTCTGCTGAAACTGGTCCGCGGACCAGTTTCAGCAGACATGTTCGGTCGTCTGTATAGCCGAGCGGACAGGATTCCACCGTACATTTGCCCGCCAGGCCTTTTTCGAGCGGGCAAATATTTCTAAACATGTTTAGAAACATGCCCGCTGGAATCCTGTCCGTCGGACATGTTCGGTCGTCTGTACAGACCTACCGTACATGTCCAAGCGGCCGCCATCCCTCGCATGCGTCGAATGACTTTGACGCATGCGTGGAAGCATTGAACTGCCAGGGCCGCGCACGTCGCCGCGTCATCGTCGTGGCGACGGCGCGGCCTCGTCGCCGCGTATCGAGTACGCGCTGATTTCTGTATGATGGTGTGTACAGCCATCATACAGAAATCTCCGGGCAGACATGTACGCTGAAAACGGTCCGGCGGACCGTTTTCATCGTACATGTTTGCTCGTCTGTACGGGGCCTTAATGATAAAAGAAGCATGTGATTCAACCTGTAAGCCATTACCAAATCTCAAATAAAAGCCATTGGTTGCTGACTTTTTAGGACATAAGATTGGAATCATGAAAGTATAGTAAAATATATAATGGTGGCCATATATGCTTAAATTTTTTAATCCAATAAAAAAAGGGATTTTTTATACAGCTTACCTGTAAAATCCTTTTCTTGGAGTACATCACGGGACACAGAGAGGCATATTCATTACTATGTGGGTTATATGGAGTACCTTCAGGTGATGGACACTGGCAATCTCAAACAGGAAGTGCCCCTCCCTATATAACCCCCTCCCATAAGAGGAGTACCTCAGTTTTGTAGCAAGCAGTATGCCTCCCAAAATGGTCCCCATAAGAGGGGTGGGAGCTCTGTGTCCCGTGATGTACTCCAAGAAAAGGATTTTACAGGTAAGCTGTATAAAAAATCCCTTTTTCTTTCTCGTACATCACGGGACACAGAGCGGCATATTCATTACTATGTGGGATGTCCCAAAGCAATGCTTACAATGAGGGGAGGGAGAACATCTTCCCAAGACAAAAGGATTTAATTTAGAGATATACTTAAATCATAATAAATCCAACTTAGTTGAGAAAAAATAATTTTAAATTTTAAATTTAACTCAAAAGGGAGCCCCCGGAATCCGAGGGTCTCAAACTGCAGCCTGCAGCACTGCCTGCCCAAAGGCTGTATCAGTATTCCTTCTTACGTCCAACTGGTAGAATCTTGTAAACGTGTGGACAGAAGACCAGGTTGCCGCCTTGCAAACTTGAGCCATAGAGATCTGGTGGTGTGCTGCCCAGGAGGCGCCCATGGCCCTAGTAGAATGAGCCTTTAATGATAACGGAGGAGGCAACCCTTTCAAGCCGTAGGCCTGAGAGATTAACTGTTTAATCCATCTCGAGATGGTGGATTTTGCAGCTGCCTGCCCCTTCTTGGGCCCATCCGGTAAAATGAACAACACATCTGTTTTCCGGATCTTCTCTGTAGCTTTAAGATAGGCCTTCATGGCCCTGACAATATCCAAGGTATGCAGCAACCCTTCCTTTCTGGAAGTAGGTTTAGGGAAGAAGGATGGTAATACCAAATCCTGGTTTAGATGAAAACTGGATATAACCTTCGGTAGGAAGGAAGGATGAGGGCGGAGAACGACCTTGTCCTTATGTAAAATAAGATATGGTTCCTTACAGGATAAGGCTGCCAGTTCCGATACTCTTCTGGCGGAAACTATGGCGACCAAAAATACTAACTTCCTTGTTAGTAAAACCAAAGGAATTTCAGCCAACGGCTCAAAAGGTTGTTTCTGTAAACTTGACAGAACAAGATTTAAATCCCACGGACAAAGCGGGGATTTAACTGGAGGATTAATACGTAAGACCCCTTGAAGGAAGGTCTTAACTAGCGAGTGGGTGGCCAGCGGCCGCTGAAACCACACTGACAAAGCTGAAATCTGTCCTTTGATTGTGCTTAATGCCAGTCCTTTATCCACTCCTAGCTGGAGAAAACTTAATACTCTATCGATGGTAAATTTGCGAGAAAGCCATCGCTTGGACTCACACCAGCCTACATAGGCCTTCCAGACCCTGTAATAAATCACCCTAGAGACCGGTTTCCTGGCTCTGATTAGGGTAGAGATTACTTTCTGAGACAGACCTCTACCCCTGAGAATCAGGGATTCAGCCTCCAGGCCGTCAAATTTAGATGCCGTAAGGCAGGGTGGAGGATCGGACCTTGCGATAGCAGGTCTGGCCGTAGAGGAAGAGTCCAAGGGTCTCCCACTACCATCTTCAGGATTAGTGAATACCATGCCCTTCTGGGCCATGCTGGAGCTACCAGGATGACTGGTATGTGCTCCACCCTGATCCTGCGCAGCAGGCGGGGTAGTAACTGGAGCGGGGGAAATGCATAAAGAAGTTTGAACTGATGCCAAGGGCAAACTAACGCATCGGTTCCGCAGGCTCTGGGATCCCTTGTGCGGGACATGAACCTGTCTAGCTTCTTGTTTAGTCTCGATGCCATGATATCCACGTCCGGCACTCCCCACTTCTGGCAGAGTGTCTGAAAGACCTGTGGATGCAGAGACCACTCCCCCGGCAATAGAGTCTGGCGACTTAAGAAGTCCGCCTGTAGGTTGTCCACTCCGGGAATGAATATAGCCGATATGCAGGGCACATGGGCTTCTGCCCACAAGAAAATCAAGCTCACTTCTTTCTGAGCGGCTTGACTCTTGGTTCCCCCTTGGTGATTTATGTATGCCACCGCCGTGGCATTGTCCGATTGTATTCTCACCGGGAACCCCTGCAGTTTGGACGTCCAAGCCCTGAGGGCTAGTCGGGCAGCTCTGAGCTCCAAGATATTGATGGGCAACTGCTTCTCTGCCGCTGCCCAAGTGCCCTGGCGAGTGCAACCATCCAAAATTGCTCCCCAGCCGATCAGGCTGGCGTCTGTGGTTACTATCTTCCAGGTCACAGGACTGAACGTCTTTCCCTTCAGGAGATTCTGAGGGTTTAACCACCAAGATAGACTTTGCCGGACTCTTGGTGAGAGTGGCAAAGGAATCTCCAAGGCCTGAGGCCTCTTGCCCCATGCTGACAGGATGGCTGCCTGCAGGATGCGAGTGTGGCTCTGAGCATACGGTACCGCCTCGAAGGTGGCCACCATCTTGCCTAGTAGCCGCATACATAGGCGAACAGTTGGCTTTCTCTTGCTCAGAACTATTTGTATTAGCTCTTTGATGGCCTTGACCTTTAATAGAGGTAGGAACACCTTCTGTTGTTCTGTATCCAATCTCATGCCGAGATATTCCAGCTGCCTTGTGGGCCGAAATGCTGATTTGTCTCGATTTAGGACCCAGCCGAACCTCTCGAGGTACTGAACCGTGAGGGCGACTGCTCATTCCAGGCCAGGAAACGAGTGGTCTAAGACCAAGAGGTCGTCCAGGTAAGCTAGGACCGTGACCCCTTGGGTCCTTAGATTGGCTAGGATTGGGGCTAGGACCTTCGTGAATACCCGGGGGGCGTAGCCAACCCGAAGGGGAGCGCCACAAATTGGAAATGACGCTGAGCCACCGAGAAGCCACCGAGAAGCGTAGAAATACCTGATGTGGCTGAAAAATTGGCACATGAAGGTAAGCATCCTTTATGTCTATGGACGCCATGAAGTCGTCCTTCTGGAGCACGGCGACAGCTGACCGAATGAGCGGACCTTTAGGTACGCATTTACTCCCTTTAAGTCCAAAATTGGCCTGACATCGCCGTTGGGCTTTGGGATGATAAACAGGTTGGAGTAGAACCCCAAGCCCTGTTCCTGGACTGGTACTTCTACTATCACCTTCTGGCACAGCAGATGATTCAATGCCGCCATCAACGCGGCTCCCTTCACCGGGTCGCCTGGTACTCTTGACTCCTGGTAATGAGGAGGAGGGAATTCTGAAAATTCTAGTTTGTAGCCCGTGGCCACGGAAGACCGTACCCAGCAGTCGGGAATGCTGGCCTCCCAAACTTCTGCAAAGAGACGTAGCCTTCCCCCCACCATCGTGGGTGGGGGCGCCCCTTCATAAGGCCGACTTGGGGGCTGGCTTCGCAGGCTTGCGGTACCACTGCTTCTTGCCCCCAGTGGCTTGGCCTTGTGGCTTATTGTTAAAGCCTGATCTTGCAGGAGGCCGTCGATACTGTCTGGTATTAGAGGGCCCCTGTCCCGGCGAAGGCTGGCGCTTAAACGCGGGCCCTCTGGCTTTCTTCTTGACTGGCAAGAGAGTGCTTTTGCCGCTTGATATAGTCTGAATATATCTATCCAGATCTTCTCCGAAGAGTCGTCCTCCATGGAAGGGAAACCCTACCAGGAGTTTTTTGCATGGGGGCTCAGCCTCCCAACTCTTCAACCATAAGAGCCTTCTCATATGGATTAGAAATAAGGATAAACGTGATGCCTGCTGGATGGAGTCCTTGATAGCATCCACCGTAAAGCGTATAGCCCTCGGTATATCCGAAAATTCCTCTGCCTGCTGGGCAGGGATAAGTTTAAGCATTTGCTTAGTCTTATCTGATAATGCTTGGGTAATTCCAATAGCAGCCACAGCGGGCTGAACTATCGCCCCTGCTGAAGTAAAGGAGGCTTTCAGTAATGTTTCCAAGCGTTTATCAACCGGATCCTTAAACACCTGTACGTTTTCCACCGGACAAGTTAAAGATTTGTTCACATAGGAGATGGCTGCGTCCACCGCCGGGGGCGCCCATCTTTTGGAGAATTTCTCCTCCATAGGACTCTATCTGGCTTAATCCAATCCTGAAACATGACCTCCTCGAGTAGAGGATGGATCGGGAAAACTGCGTTGCTTTGAGGCGTTCTTAAAGAGCCTAAAGCTGAAACCGCCGATACTTGAGGTTCTGGTATGGGTAACTTAAATGCCTCATGGACCATGTCCGTTAAGGCCTGAACCCACAAACTTTCCCCTTGGGAGGCTGAACCAGACCCCTCAGTATCCAGATCCTCGATCTCTGAACCACCCTGGTCCAAAGCGTCAAGTCTATCCAATTCCCCTAGGGAAAGGATTTCTGTGTCTGAGGGTTCTTGCTCGGGTGACGGAGACCTAGTCCGCTTTCTACCCGATATAGCTTTAGCTATCCTTTTTGCCATTCTTTTCTCTAGTTCACCTAAAGAAACAGCAAGAACTCTCTCAGTGACAAAGCCGGGGTTGGACTGACCTGGATCAGCCCCAGCACCAGATCCCCCAGGTCCCATCAAGGCGTGCCCTGATATGTCCTGTGGGGAGAGCAGCGGCATAGCCGTGTCTGAGCCCTCGGATTTTGCGGGGGAATCCCCACCCCTTGTACCCTCTGACCCAGAAGGCATGGTACAATACCGAGGTACACCTGCTATCACCCAGCCACAGACGTAGCTAAGGGGATCTGTCGGTTTGGGAGCGATAGAGACTAACGCCCAAACTGAGAAGGGAGATCAGCAGTTCTTTCCCTTCTTTTTTTTTTGAAGAGGAAAAGAAACCACTCTGTCTCCCACTAAGTATTGCCAATAGCCATCTGCTGAAAAAAGGAAAAGAAATCTGTAGGTTTGACAGTCCTTAGAAAAAACTGCAATTCTTCCTTTCGCCACCGGGTGTCCTCGGCGTGCTCCGCTCTGTGTCCTCCTCTCCTCTAGCTCAGGATGACACTGAGCTCTTGGCAGCTAATGGAAGGACCTCCCCTTCCTTTATTTGTGATTCGCCGCCCACCGGGACGCGCCCCCACCACGGAAACGGCGCGAAAATCGTTTATATCTCGGGCACGCGTGCGCGCGCCCGTTGGCGGGGGCCATCACACATGGAGGAGGACGGAGCAGCGCAGGCACCCAGGCAGGTAAGCCCTTTAGGTAGGTCACAGACCTCCTTTTAGCATGGGAAAAAGACTCCCCTCTTACAGAGATCCCACACCTAGCGCCAGCAGCCCAGCTAAACAACACTTACCAGGGAGGTCACATATTACTGGGGAAAAAAGATTGAATCATCCTGTCTCTGTCATAGACATAGTGATTCCTTGCCAATGCAGAGCATACCCAGGCCTGTCCCCCTGTGCACCCCCTGTAGGGAACCTGCTAAGAACCAAGTTCCGCAAGCTCCCCCAATACTTACCTGCTCCATGCCGCAGGACTTTTGCACAGCAAGAGGTCCAATCTTCCCCCATCTCCGTGGGTGGCGTCTAGACCTTCAGGCCCTGGGTTCCTATGAAGGAGCCACTGTCCTGGGCCCATATAGCACCCTGGCAACAGAAACATTAGGCCCCCAAAGGTTTCTAAGTTCTGGGCCCAGGGTCCAGCTCTCTGAACAGAAAGCATTATGGGCTACACCCCAATGGTTTGGGGTCCGGTTGCTGACCACTTTAGCACTGAGGCCTTTGGACAGAACTGATTAGCCCACCTTAATCCCAAGGATGTGGAGGTAAGCTAAACCATGACCAACACCTAAGACACTGGCGAAAAAACTGAGGTACTCCTCCTATGGGAGGGGGTTATATAGGGAGGGGCACTTCCTGTTTGAGATTGCCAGTGTCCATCACCTGAAGGTACTCCATATAAAAACAAAAAACAAAAAAAGGAATGCAGCGCTAATAAATGATGAATCAACAATATGAGTGAATAATTGATGATGTTGGCATAAAAAATGAAAAAAATATATATTATCTTCCCAAAGAGTAAACAAATTGAGAAGTAAAAAAGAGAAAATCACCAAGCTGTAAAAAATCCAAAAATTAGTGAATGATTGCACTTGATTTTCTCATAAATATCCCACAAGTGAAAAGTGTGAAAAAACTAAAAAAAAAGAAAAAAATGACACAGAAAGTCCAAAAAAAAGTTCCATAAAGGTTTCCAAGACGGTGAAGATAGAGTGATGAGAGATGAAATTTCCACACTACACCCGTGCCTGTAAGAATGCCTGCTTACCGCAATTAAAGACTGTATCTCACCAGTCTCATAAAGCCTCTGGGAATTGAGGTATCCCACAACCCATCCACCTGAATGATCAGAAGGCTCAGCATAGAATCCAAACGGAACCGTGGATAATGAAAGAGAAAAGGATTCTCATAGCGTATAACGTTTTAAAATCACAATACGTATTTATTAAAGGTTGCACTTACAATTAAGTAGTGTATATTGAGCAGTAACAAGCAATCACAAAAAGAAATCCTCCTCCGTTGCTTCAGTACTGCGATGCTTCCTCGCTACCAGGACTCACACACCGCTGGCGTTCAGAGCGAAAGCGCGATGACGTCACAGCAACCCGACGATCGTTTCGTCTCAATAGGACATCTACGGGGGTTTGGCCGGATATAACCCACATAGTAATGAATATGCCGCTCTGTGTCCCGTGATGTACGAGAAAGAAATGTGAATTGAACAAAATAATTGAATCAGCAAACAATCGAATAGTCATAACTTCCCTTCTGTTTGATTTAAAGTCGGGTGGAATATTCTTGATTGTTTTGCATCAATCAGCATTCAGCAGCAACAAAATGCTTTATTCATGAATATGATCATATTTTGATCGTTCAGATTGTTAAATTACATAGTGGAAACAGATGCAATTGTCAATTTACTATTGAAAGTTATGATCTATCCTAACAAATGATCGAAATCCACTTCCCTGTGTGTGGCCTATTGATTGGCCACTAGGTTTTTCGACTACTGATTGATTATCCCAATGGGAAGAGATCAATTGGAGAAGAAATCAATAATTTATGAAAGTGCGTATGGCCAGTATTTCATAGATCTCTTGTATGTTATATCTTCTGCCTTCTATACTGTAGGAACGAGCCCACAGTGTTATGCCATCTATCCATATTAGAATGTTCCAACCCCCTCCAACTCCTGATTACCAGGCTACCCTATTGTCAATCTTACCTGGTGATGGCAATATCAATAATGTGACCTGGTGGCCAATAAATATAGCAGGTCTCCACCACTCAGGTACACTTATGTTGAGCGGAAGTGGTAGTTGGTTACCTGTCAAAACTAGGTGACCTCTTCCCCCCCTAAAAAAAAAATTGACATGGAAGAAGGACTTAAAGCAGAACTTTTGGGTGGAGTTCCGCTTTAAGCTGTTTTTAAACTTCAAAATTAATTTTTTAGTGCAGCAGGAATAAAGGCAGTTATTTACTGAGGCATGCAATAGGAAATAAAAGAGGGATAATGGGAGTTATATAGTGAGGCATGCAGAAGGAAATGAAAGAGAGATAAAGGTAGTTATATAGCGAAGCATGCAATAGGAAATAAATAAGTAGAGGTGGAGTTTTTAAAAACACACTGGTGGTAGATTGCAGGTGTTAACGGGCAACAGTGAGTTAACCCTTTGCGTGGAGCAGGGGATATAAAAAAGGCTGTAGTAATCTGCAACTGCATGACAGTTGTTTTCTTTTATATGTTAATGTACCACTAACATGATGCATGAGCATTTTTATCTTTTTTCTCATACTTACCTGTAAAATCCATTTCTTTGATTACATCACAGGACTTAGAGCAGCCATATATATTACTACCTGGGTTATGTGCCACCTATTGGTGAATGGACACTGGTAGAATAACCAAAAAACAGGAAGTGATCACCTATATAACCCCTCACCTACAGGAAGTACTGTACTGTACAAGCAATGAACTCCCAAAAAGAGAGGGGAGGGGCCTCTGTGTCCTGTGATGTACTCAAAGAAATGAATTTTACAGGTAAGTATTTTTCTTTCTCGTACATCACTGGACACAGAGCAGCCATATACATTACAACCTGGGATATCCCAGAGCAATAGCCTTGAGGGGAGGAAGACACACTGTATGAAAACACCATCAGATTTATACAGCAGCCTGCAAGACACTACGACCAAAAGCGAGTCCTCTGCTGCCTTAACCACTTAAGACCCGGACCAAAATGCAGCTAAAGGACCTTGCCCCTTTTTGCGATTCGGCACTGCATCGATTTAACTGACAATTGCACGGTCGTGCAACGTGGCTCCCAAACAAAATTGGCATCCTTTTTTTCCCACAAATAGAGCTTTCTTTTGGTGGTATTTGATCACCTCTGCGGTTTTTATTTTTTGTGCTATAAACAAACTTGTGAACGTATGTACCGAAGACCATGTAGCAGCCTTGCAAATCTGTGCCACTGATGTCTGATGGCGAAAAGCCCAGGAGGTTCCAACACCCCTGGTAGAATGAGCTCCAACCCCAACTGGAGGAGCTTTACCTTTAAGGCCATAGACCTGAGTGATTAACTGGCGAATCCAAAGTGAAATGGATGCCTTAGAAGCCGCTTTGACCCTTCTTGGGGCCTTCCGGCAAAACAAAAACCGCATCAGAACTTCTGATGCCTGCTGACCTTTCCAGGTAGACTCTGACCGTCCGAACCACATCCTGAAGATGCAACTGCTTCTCTTCTGTCAAGCCAGGCTGAGAGAAAAAAGAAGGTAGAACACTGTCCTGGTTTTTCAGAAACTACATTAGGCAGAAAGGACGGAACAGGATGTAGCACCACTTTATCATGGTGCAAAATCAAATACGGCTCCTTACAGGAAAGGCCCGCCAATTCGGAGACTCTTCTAGCCATAGTAACTGCAAAAAGAAAAGCCAACTTCCATGTCAAAAGAAAACAGAACTTTGTTGATTGGCAAAGAGGTGATTAAACGGGAGGCCAATAAGTGAGTCACTCCCTGAAGAAAAGTCCAGATCAGGGAATGTGAAGCCAAAGGCTTCTAGAAGTACACTGATAAGGCTGAAACCTGCCCTTTGATTGTTGTCAAGGCTAATCTTTTATCTGAGCCTGACTGAAGAAAAGAGAGAATTCTCTCTACCAAATATCTGCGAGGATGCCAACTTCTGGCCTCACACCACACAATGTAAGCCTTCCAAACTCTGTGATAAACCTTCCTGGTAACCGCCTTTCTGGCATTCACCAATGTAGTTACCACTGGTCCTGAGATACCACGATCTCCTAGCACCCTGGCTTCAATAGCCACGCCGTCAAATTCAGCTAGCGTAGATTCATGTGGAATATAGGCCCCTGTGACAGTAGAAAAAGCTGGAGTGGAAGTGTCCAAGGCTTGCCTACTGCTAATCTCACCATCTCTGGATACCAGGCCCTCCTGGTCAAGGCCGGAGCTATCAGAATGACTGATGTCATCTCCTCTCAGATCCCCCACAAAAGATGTGGCAGAAGAGGAATCGGGGGGAATGCATAAATCAAAGAGAACTGAGTCCAGTGAACTACCGGAGCATCTATCCCGATCGCAAGTGGATCTCTTTCTCTGGATACAAACTGCTGAATCTTGCAGTTGAACCTGGATGCCAGTAGGTCTACATCCGGTGTACCCCACTGCTGGCAAATCTGCATAAACACCTGTGGGTGCAGAGACCATTCTCCTGGATGTATCTGTTGGCGGCTGAGATAGTCCGCTTTGCAGTTCTTTACCCCCGGAATGTGGACGGCAGACAGCACTGGCACATGCATTTCTTCCCAAGACAGTACATGATTGACCTCCATTTGGGCCAGACGACTCTTGGTGCCGCCCTGATGGTTGACACAGGCCACAGCCGTGGCATTGTTGGTTTGCACCCTTACCGGGTGACCCTGTAACTTTGACATCCAATAATTTAGCGCGAGGCGTATTGCTCACAGCTCTAGCACAACCGGTATGCTCCACTTCTTGCCAAAGTTTTCCTCCATAGGATATAACAGAGAAAATCTCCTTGGAGACACAAATATGCTGTCTGGGTGCTCAAAGTCAGAATATACCACCTGCTTCAAGAGTAGGTGAAAATAAATACCTGTGTACCCTGCTGTGGTTTCAATGAACCCTGGGAGGAACACGTGCTTCATGGACCTCTACTGGTGGTAACTTAAAAGCTGTATGGCCCATCTGTACAAAGAATTGGATGAGAAGCTTTTTATGATTGAGAGGCTGATATAATCTGAGCCTCTTCAGGCTCTGAATCATTTATGGGGGATTCCTCTGCTTGGATATCAATTACCTGACCGGCCATTACCTTTTTCTTCCTCGACAACCCAGTCTTGCTCCATTATAGGAGGAATGAGGAAAGGGGAGCATTCACCTGCCATTTTGTGTGACAGAAGTGATCATTTCAGCAATTTTGCCCTCTAAACCAGCCAAAGCTGATGCCAGGTCGTCTTTAGGTAGTACTACTGGTAGTAGCCACAATGCCAGATAGACGCAGCGACTCAGATTGCCCGTGACATCCGGTCTTTAAGGAGAGGCTATTGCAGAGTTCCGTTTAGCCTCTGCAGGGGCCACTGATGGAACACGTGTGCCATTTTGCTGCAGCGCTCCCCCGCAGAACGCTTCTTTGGAAGACATAGCTTGTTGAAGCAATGGTAACTGGCCTTGTGACACAAATACACATGTTCCGCTGTACCATAATTCCCCCTTGGAAGAATCTTATACAAAGAACTGTTCTTCCAGCTACTGCAACATAATTAGGCTGTGTCTGTCATCACCTCATTGGACTCACATGTCCCAGGAAAGACTGCTCTGTGTCCCCTCCACCGGCCAGCAACACTGTTGTAGGGGAAATAGATAATAATTGGACCCTGGTTTTTCACAGGGCCACTTACCACCAGGTTAAAAGAATTATTGCAAGCAAAAGTTTTTTATTTTTTAAATTTCCCTTGGCTTGGAGTTCTGGGAAGAAAGACACAGAGCAGCAAACCCATGCCCTCTAGTGGAAAAAACAAGCATAACAATGACAACTTTTTTTTTTTCAAACATGTCAGCCAATAAATTGTTGCAGGGGAAAATAAAATAATTGGACCCTAGTTTTTCACAGGGCCACTTACCACTCCCGCCACAGGACAATAGCCTAAGCCAGAGGTCCAGCCTTCACCCATCGTGGTGGGTTCTGTCACACGGACCTTCAAGGACTGGGTACCCTTTTAGCATGAGGGTCCACTCCCTTGGACCTGTACAGCACCCTGCAGGAATGCCTTAGCGCTGTGGTGTCCATGATTCCACTATGCAAAGTCCAGCACTCAAAGGTTGCATTGCAGGCAAAACCTTGTTTAATGATCCTTTAATCTTCTTTACGAGGCTTGGGTACCATTTATCTTAGCATAGTAGCATTTTGAAATGATTCCGATCTAGAAACACTGCCCCTTGATTCTTAAGAACCCGTGCGGGATTACAGCATGGAAGCTCACACCGAGCTCAACAAATGACTATCCACCATTTTAGACACTGGCAAAAAAGAAAAAAAACTGGAGTAATACCTGTAGGTGAGGGGTTATATAGGGGATCACTTCCTGTTTTTGGTTATTCTACCAGTGTCCATTCACCAATAGGTGGCACATAACCCTGGTAGTAAGGTATATGCTCTGTGTCCGGTGATGTACGAGACAGAAAAATGTTTTCTTGCACTATGGGGTGGATTTACTAAAGACAAATAGACTGTGCACTTTGGAAGTGCTGTTGCACTCATTTGCCCCAAAACTCAGTTTGTAGTTTTAAATGCGCTTTTTTGGCCGCTAGCGGGGTGCTTTCAACCCCCGCTACCAGCCGAATAAAGGATTAAAAGCACCCGCAAAGCACGGCTGCCGATGCGCTTTGCAGTTGCTTCGGCGGCGCTGCCCATTTAATGGGCGGGGGCGCTTTAGGAAAGGTGTATACATCGCTCCTAAAGTGCCCCAAAGATGCAGCTTGCAGGACTTGTTTTAACATCCTGCCAGTGCAGCACCCCAGTGTGAAAGCCCTTGGGATTGCAGATAAGGCATTTTTCAGCCACTTTACAGTCTCTGGCCCAGATTCTCAAAAGAGATACGATGGCGCATCTCCAGATACGCCGTTGCATCTCTGCCTAGCGCCGTCGTATCTATGCGACTGATTCTTAGAATCAGTTACGCATAGATATTCATTAGATCCGACAGGCGTAAGTCTCTTACGCCGTCGGATCTTAAATGCAATTTTTTGCCCGCTAGGTGGCGCTTCCGTAGATTTCCCCGTCGAGTATGCAAATTAGCTAGATACGCAAATTCCCGAACGTACGAGCGGCCAAAGTTACAAAGTTTATGTTAGGCTTTTCCCGGCGTAAAGTTGCCCCTGGGTCTATGAGGCGCAGCCAATGTTAAGTATGGCCGTCGTTCCCGCGTTGAAAATGTATAAATTGACGTCGTTTGCGTAAGTCATCCATGAATGGGGCTGGACGTCATTTACGTTCACGTCGAAACCAATGACGTCCTTGCGACGTCATTTGGAGCAATGCACACTGGGATATTTGACAGACGGCGCATGCGCAGTTCGTTCGGCACGGGGACGCGCTTCATTTAAATGAAACACGCCCCCTACCCAGGCAAGTGCTTTGTGAATAAAGCACTTGCCTGAAAAACTTGCGGCGGCGTAACGTAAATGAGATACGTTACGCCCGCACATTTTTGCGCCCATCTACGTGAATCTGGGCCTCTATTTTTAGCACTAAAGCGCCTGAAAAACGCTTTCAGTTGCCTGTGATTTCTATCCTAAGTGGAGTTGTTCTCGTGTGCCAGGTGATAACAAGCTTTTGAGATTGAAAAGGAACAGTCACTTGAGGTACATTTACTATACATGAAGGACTTTGATATTTGTAACACTGTTATCACTTTTTGTTACACTGTTGAGGATTGTATTTGCTATGGTTACAGTGTTTCAGTGTCATACTATCTAATAGTTTGTTTCCAGTGTTACTGCATTGTGATATGAGCTCTGCATCAAATGGTGTATGATGTCAACACATACATTATATTACCAAAAGTATTGGGACGCCTGCCTTTACACGCACATGGGGCCAGATTCACAAAGGTTAGCGGATCTTTAGATCCGTGTAACCTATGTGAATTAAGATCCGCCCTCGCAAGTTTGTGAGGAAAGTGTCAAATTCACAACACACTTACCTCCAAACTTGCGACGGCGGATCCTAACTCCCCCGGCGGAATTCTAATTCCGCGGCTGGGGGAGTGTACTATTTAAATCAGGCGCGCTCCCGCGCCGATTTAAATACGCATGCGCCGTCCGGGGAATTTCCCGGCGTGCATTGCTCCCACTGACGTCGCTAGGACGTCAGTGGTTTCGATGCGTACGCAAACTACGTAGTTCCGTATTCGAGAACGACTTACGGAAACTACGTAAAAAAATACAAATCGACGCGGGAACGACGGCCATACTTAACAATACTTACCCCTGCTTTTAGCATGGGTAAGTATACGACGGGTACCGCGCTACGGAAACGACGTAAGAACACAGCGTCGGGTCCGCCTACGTTCGTGAATTTCGCGTATCTCGCTGATTTACATATTATTCAGTGTAAATCAGCGGGAACGCCCCCGGCGCCATTTTTAAATCAAAAAAAAGATCCGACAGTGTAACACAGTGTAACACTGTCGGATCTTAGCCCTATCTATGCGTATCTGATTCTATGAATCAGGTGCATAGATAGGACTAGTAAAAATCCGAGATACGATGGTGTATCTGAGATACACCGTCGTATCTCTTTTGTGAATCTGGCCCAAGATCTTTAATGACATTTCAGTCTTTTTTTCCCCCCAGATTTTTGTCTTCAGATTTACTAAAAACATGGGGCCAGATTCACAAAAGGGATACGACGGCGTATCTGCTGATACGCCGTCGTATCCCTGTTTCTATCTATGCGACTGATTCATAGAATCAGTTACGCATAGATATCCCTAAGATCCGACAGGTGTAATGGACTTACACTGTCGGATCTTAGGATGCAGTACCGCGGCCGCCGCTGGGGGGATTTTGCGTCGTAAACCAGCGTCGGTTATGCAAATTAGCAGTTACGGCGATCCACTAAATTTTTTCCTGACGCAAGTGTTAGTTTGCCGTCGCAAAGATAGGGCTGCTTTTACAAAGTGTAAACTTAGTACACCATGTAAAAGTATACCTGTCTTTCCTGCGTCGCTTTCAATTTTTTTTTAAATATTTTTTTTTTCCCGGCGCAAGTCTTTTTTACCCGTCGCGATTCACAGAACGTCGGCGCGTCGTAACTTCGCGCAAAGCACGTCGGTAAATTTGCGACGGGAGCATGCGCAGTACGTCCGGCGCGGGAGCGCGCCTAATTTAAATGGGACTCGTCCCATTCGATTGGGCACGCCTTGTGCCGGACGGGTTTAGGATACACCGCGGCAAATTTCCAGGTAAGTGCTTTGTAAAATCGGGCACTAACTTGGAAAAATTGCGGCGGTGTAACTTAAACCAGTTACGTTACGCTGCTCCCTCGCATGCGTCGTAATGATTCGACGCATGCGTGGAAGTATTTACCTTCCAGGGTCGCGCACGTCACCGCGGATGTATGCCGCAGGGATTTTGATCTGATGGTGTGTACAGCCATCAGATCAAAATCCGCCAGAGGATTTATCCGCTGGAAACGGTCCGGCGGACTGTTTCCAGCGGAAATCCTCTCGTGTGTACAAGGCCTTAGGCTGCATTCACACCTTGGTGTACCTAATCGCTGCGTTTTGTACCGCGATTTGCGGCGACAAAACGCCACGATTGTGAATGCAGCTTACCCCCAGGTCCACATCTCCTATGCCGAACGCCGAAAGCCGCCTGAAAAAAAGGTCCGGGACTTGTTTTCAGGCGGCAGGCGTACGGCGTTCGGTGTGGAGATGTGAACCATCTCCATAGAGGGCAATGTAAAATCATCCCTCCAGCGTCTTAGGGGCTGCTGCGGCGTCGCGCTTCAGGCGTATATACGCCTAGGTGTGAACAGAGCCTTAGGCTGGGTTCACATTTGTGCAGTGCGAATTCCAGCTCTCTTATCTCTTTAATTTGGAGACCAGGGAGGGGGGAAGTGTAGTGCGGAAAAGGAGAGAAATCCAGATGAAAAATGAACACATCTGCGAATCAGATGTGTGTCCATAGAAGATAATGGGCCTGAATTCGCACCTGAGCCGCACCGCAATGCCTAGAAAGTGCACACGTTTTTTGGGCAATGCGCAGTATGAATGCATCGCACATATGTGAACCAGCCTCATTAAAATCAATGTATTTTATAATGTTATGCGAACTGGATGCGGTTTAAGAGGCACTCAATTCGCATAGGTGTGAACGGGGCCTGAAGGTATGACCTCATATTATATGGTTTTGGTAAATCTTAAGACAAAAATCTGCATAAAATCTAACAGTGTGTATGGGTTCAATATTGAGTTGGCCCACCCTTTGCAGCTATAACAGCTTCAACTCTTCTGGAAAGGCTGTCCACAAGGTTTAGGAGTGTGTCTATGGGAATGTTTGACCATTCTTCCAGAAGCGCATTTGTGAATTTATACACTGATGTGGACGAGAAGGTCTGGCTCGCAGTCCCCACTCTTATTCATCCCAAAGGTGTCCTATTGGGTTGAGGTCAGGACTCTGTGCAGGCCAGTCAAGTTCCTCCACCCCAAACACTTGCTTTGTGCACAGCCATGTTGGAACAGGAAGGGGCCATCCCTAAACTGTTCCCACAAAGTTGGTTGCATGAAATTAAATTGAAATTAAATTGTCCAAAATGTCTTGGTATGCTGATGCCTTACGAGTTCCCTTCACTGGAAATAAGGGGCCAAGCCCAACCTCTGAAAAACAACCCCACACCATAATCCCCCCTCCACCAAACGATTTGGACCAGTGAACCCCCCCCCCCCCCGCTCCCGGCCAAAACAGTAGCTTCTCCTCATGGCCAATTGGGTCTTAAGACCTGCTTCCTGATTGGCTGGGAGGAGAAGCAGTAAGGCAATAGCGATTATTCATTTTTTATTTTCACACAACTGGGTGGGCTCAGGGAACTGTACTCTGCGCCCCGAGCCCACCCCTTTTTGAAGCCAATTAAAGCCTTTAGACACTAATCATGTGCTTAAAAATATATTTTTTTAAACCCATGGGTCCGGTGCCCTGCATGTAGATTGGGGGCCAGGCGCATGGATTAGGGGGATGGTGCTTCTGCACCCCTAATGGAGTGGCCACCACCGAAACATAGTAGGTTATTTAAAAAAAATATGAAAAGAAGTGTGATATGCTTAGCAAAGACGATATAACTCTATTTAAACAGCTAGGAAAAAAATAAACTATAACCTGTAGGTTACAGTATATGTTTCAATAGATTAACCCCAGTTTAAAGCAAAATGCAGTATAAAGGAGGCAGGATAGCCTAGCCTGAGCTACTAAATTATTGTACATGAGAACATTTTATGTTATAGCATCTATGCTGAAACCCCAAAAAATTTATTAGCACTAGAGATGGAGTTTGGGTTCAGAACTACCATGGGATCTCGAGGCAATTTTAACCACTTCAGCCCCGGAAAAATTGGCTGCTTAATGACCAGAGCATTTTTTGCGATTCGGCACTGCGTTGCTTTAACTGTCAATTGCGCGGTCGTGCGACAATGTACCGAAACAAAATTGACGTCCTTTTTTTCCTACAAATAGAGCTTTCTTTTGATCACCTCTGCGGTTTTTATTTTTTGCGCTATAAACAAAAAAAGAGTGAAAATTTGGAAAAAAAACACAATATTTTGTACTTTTTGCTGTAATAAATGTCCCCAATTTTTTTTTAAAAAAGCGAATCTTGTATTCAGTTTAGGCCAATATGTATTCTTCTACATATTTTTGATAATAAAAATGGAAAAAAGCGTCTATTGATTGGTTTGAACAAAAGTTATAGCATCTACAAAATAGGGGATAGATTTATGGCATTTTTATAATTTTTTTACTAGTAATGGCGGCTATCTGCGATTTTTATCGGGACTGCGACATTATGGCGGACATATCGGACACTTTTGACACCTTTTTGGGACCAGTGTCATTTATACAGCGATTAGTGCTATAAAAATGCACTGATTACTGTGTAAATGTCACTGGCAGAGAAGGGGTTAACACTAGGGGGCAATCAAGGGATTAACTGTGTTCCCTGATGTGTGTTCTAACTGTGGTAGGAGGAGACTCACTATAGGAGATGACAGATCGTGGTTCCCAGCTTGTAGGACCTTGTGATCTGCATCTCCTCTCAGAACAGGGATGTGTGTGTTTACACACACATGTCCCTGTTCTGCCTCTCTTGCCCCCGATCGCTCGTTTCCCAGCGGTCATCGCAACCGCCGGTCACGAGCATCGGCACCCCTGCTGTGCAGCTGGCGCACGCCCGCTATCCCGCTGAAGTACAGCTACGACGGTCTGTGGGAACAAGCCAAACTGCCGCAGTATAATGACGATATAGCTGTTTGGCAAACGAAGAGTGCAAAATCTGGTGCAGCTCTGCATAGAACCCAATCAGCTTCCAGGTTTTATTATCAAAGCTTAAAGAGGAAGTAAACCCTCTCCTAAATTTTTTTTGAAATAACCCTGCAAAACAAAGGCATAATGAGCTAGTATGCATAGCATACTAGCTCATTATGAATTACTTACCTGAGAACGAAGCCCCCGCATCGGTCCACGGACACCTTCTCCGTCACTGCCATGATACCCGGAGTGACTTCCGGGTATCGCTGCTCTGGCGCTGTGACTGGCCGGAGCAGCGATGACGTCACTCCCGCGCATGCACGCAGGAGCCGCCACTAACGGCATGATTGGCGTTAGTAGCGGCACACTCAGTGCGCCTGGGCGCCGTTGTCTATGGCGCATGCGCCGTAGACATCGGTGCCATCTTTCTTCTTCTAGCTGATTGGCTACCATGCACAGCTGCACTAGATAAGCACTCGTTTTAGTAAATCTCCCCCATGTGTACATGCATGCGTAGGCATTTAGAGGCATAAAAAAAAAAACACAGCCAGCATGTCCAGGAGCAGTGGCGTTTTGGCTGAAAAAATGCTTGACGCATGTAAACATGTCTAAACACATCTAAATATATTTTAACTATCGGGACCGATACCGATACCGAGTACCGAGTATTTGCACTAGTACTTGTACTCGCGCAAATACTCCCGATGCCTGGTAGAATACTTTTTTTTTCCCCGAGTGCGGGTGGAGAGGGGGTGGAGAGGGGGCGGAGAGAGGAGCAGAGCAGTCCTCGTATGGGGGAGAGGAGAGCTGCTGCCGCTGCCGCCTTAGACAAAGCCAAGTCAATCCCCCCCCTGCCGACATCTAGTTACTATGCGCTGGGGGAACACAGCAGCTGTCATTTGCATAGCTGTGTGTTCCCCCGCCGCGCCGTCATGTATAGCCCCTCCCCCGTGCCCGGGGCACTTTGATAGACAGGTCACCCGTCCGACAGGTGACCTGTGTGTTCCCCCGCCGACGGCGCGGCGGGGGAACACACAGCTATTCAAATGCAAATGACAGCTGTTGTGTTCCCCCAGCGCATAGTAACTAGATGTCGGCAGCGGTGGGGGGAGGGGGGGGGGGTTGAATTGGCTTTGTCTTAGGGGACACAAGGCTGCATTAGGGACATGGCTGAATTTAGGGACATGGCTGAATTTAGGGACATGGCTGAATTTAGGGACATGGCTGAATTATAGGACATGGCTGAATTTAGGGACATGGCTGAATTTAGGGACATGGCTGAATTTAGGGACATGGCTGAATTTAGGGACATGGCTGAATTATAGGACATGGCTGAATTTAGGGACATGGCTGAATTTAGGGACATGGCTGAATTATAGGACATGGCTGAATTTAGGGACATGGCTGAATTTAGGGACATGGCTGAATTATAGGACATGGCTGAATTTAGGGACATGGCAGAATTTAGGGACATGGCTGCATTTCGGGACACGTGGCTGCATTTAAAAAAAAGTATCGGTATTCGGTATCGGCGAGTACATGAAAAAAAGTATCGGTACTTGTACTCGGTCCTAAAAAAGTGGTATCGGGACAACCCTAATTTTAACACTAGGCACATTTAGCACTTGAGCATTCATGTGTTTCAATTGCCAGAATAAACAATTTTTCTGGGCAATAAATGGATTAACACCCATGTACTCGAAGCACCTAAACGTGTTACATGCGTTTACAAGCGTAATGCATTTTTTCTGCCAAAACGCTGCTGCCAGGAGGAAAGGCATCTAGGAGAGAAAGCAAAACGTCCTGTGTGCATGAGGCCTAAAGGCCAGTAGGTCGGACTTTTTGCCAACAAACTTCAAAATCTGCAAGTTTTCAAATTTGTCCGATCGTGTGTACGCTCCATCGGACCAACTTTTTCGGGTTTCATCGACAAAAAGTTGGGTCTGCAAACGGACAAACTTTTCGGCAACAAAAGTCCGATGGTGCCTAGTCCGACCGTGTGTACAGCAAGCCATCGGACTTTTGTACAAAGTGCAAATACGCATGCTCAGAACCAATGTTAAAATCAACCAACAATAGCAGAAGTTAACCAAAGGGTGGCGGTAAAGAGCAGAAAAACCATGTGATGTTGGGAAGGTTTTAGAAAAGTTTGCAGAAAAGTCAGAGCGTGTGTATGCTATGGGTGTGACCGGACAACTCACTTCGGACAGAAATCCAAGGAAAAGTTTGTCGGATGTCCGACCGTGTGTACGAGGCTTTAGAAGCTGCAATAGGGAAAGCTGCAATAGGGAAAGCTGACAAATTGCATAGGGAGAGATTAGGGTCAGTTAGGAAACAATGCTGTACTTCTGATTGCTAGCTCTTTTGGCAATTCATCTCTTTGCTGCTTTTTTTCCCCCAACATATTGCAGACTTTTTTATTTTATTTTATTTTGTGGTTGATTTGAGGTCAGTGATGTTATTTTGCTTCAAGACTTACCTTTCAAAAGTGTGGCTATTATTTCAGGGTCAGTATTTTGGGGGTTTCATTTATTTTGGGGGTCCGTTGCTTTTCATTTTATATTAACAGGGCCAGGATCTGTAGCACATGGTCAAGCAAAGTGCTCAAAATCGCCTCCTTGGCTCTAAACTACAGATCTGACAGGTGGTGGACAGACTGGCAGGCAGAGACAAAAGATGACAGCTGCCAAATCCTCATATGGAGAAAAACATACAGGTAGTGTCGGGACCCGGGGCACCCAGCAGCTGAGGCAGGCACGTGTCCTGGCTGCCTGGTACTCTCATGCTTCAAGTCCATGATCTACTAAAGGAGAACAGAAAGTTCATTTACAGGATAGGTTCACACTGGTGGCGATACGGGAACCACAGCGATTCCTGTGCGGGTTTCCGCATCGCATTGGTGTCGCAGGCAGTTCACATTGAAATCTGCAAATCGATGCGGGTGTCAATATAAAGTTATTGACACCCCCAAATCGGTTTGCAGAACGCAGTATGAACTGTGGAGTCACATCGCATGGGTCTGAACACCCATGAGATCCGATTCCAGTGCGGACTAAAAACAGGGTCCTGCACCATTTTGGTGCGAATGCTCTGCGATTTCAGACATACAGTTTGTATGGCTGAATTCCCATCGCACAGACATTGCATGTGATGTGGACAGGAATGCGGTGCGTATCACATGTGATGTCTGCAATCGCATACGATTGAACCCAGCCTCAAAGTGTAGTTTCTCTTTGTAAGATGATTATTCACTTACCACTGTGTAAAAAATACCCAATCACGTGCAAATAAATAAATAAATAAAAAAACGTTTTTTTTTTGCTCATTTAGGATTGGATTACTGAAGTGAGCACTACTTCACCTCATATAGCAAGCTAAGTGAAAATTCCCTTTCCAAAGATAAAGCTCATTCAGGAAAGAGATTCAGATTTTTTTCAATTATGGAGGCAAAGCATCACATGTGTATACTACCTTGTGTGGCCTGCAAGAAATATAGCCTGCTTAAAGTGGTTGTAAACCCTTATGCCTAGTACACACGATAGGATTTATCCGCGGATACGGTCCTCCGGACCGCTTCCGCGGATAAATCCTCTGAGGATTTTGATCCGATGGAGTGTACACACCATCGGATCGAAATCCGCGCCGAATTCCCATCGCGATGACGTGTCGCGCCGTCGCCGCGATGATGACGCGGCGACGTGCGCGACGCTGTCATATAAGGAATTCCACGCATGCGTCGAATCATTACGACGCATGCGAGGGATGGGTTCGGACGGATCGATCCGGTGAGTCTGTACAGACCACCGGATCGATCCGCTGGAGCCGATTCCAGCGGATAGATTTCTTAGCATGCTAAGAAATTTTTATCCACTGGAAATCGGTCGGCCCGAAATATATATGGATCGTACACACCAGCGGATCTATCCGCTGAAACCGATCCGCGAATCAATTTCAGCGGATCGATCCTCTTGAGTGTACGGGGCCTTTGACTCCTTTTACACTGACACGTTTTTCAGGCGGTTCAGCGCTAAAAATAGCGCTGCTATACCACCTGAAAAAATCGTGCCCTGCAGGCTTTAATGTGAAAGCCCAAAGGCTTTCACTGAAGCGGTGCGCTAGCAGGACCGCTCCAAAAGCGGGGTGTTTACCGCTCCTTCCCATTGATTGGGAAACCACTGTAATACCGCCCGCAATGCGCCTCTACAGAGGCGCATTGCGGGTGGTATTAACCCTTTTTCGGCCACCAGCGGGGGTTAAAACCGCACTGCTAGCGACCGAATATTGCGGTAAATATGACGGTATATCGGCGCTAAAAATCCACCTTTCCCAAAAAGGGTTAAATCCAGGCAATGCTCCGACAGGGACCAGGCAATCAAATTAGATAATACCAAGTATTGATATGGATGGATGGATGCAATCATGTAAAGACAGGAGGACAAACCATAGTGCTCTCCGCATAAACAAATATAAAATGTATTGCTATAAAAAGTAAATCACTCACAAACAAAGGCATTGGGCCAGTGCCAAGCGATACAGCGGGATAAAAAAAACAAATTGTGGATGGCTGCGGGTGACGTCACGTCCTTTCCCACCGAATGTTGCGTCCCTAGGGGCGGGACTTCTTCAGCGGTGGTGGGGAAGGACGTCACGTCACCCGCAGCCATCCACAATTTGTTTTTTTATCCCGCTGTATCGCTTGGCACTGGCCCAATGCCTTTGTTTGTGAGTGATTTACTTTTTATAGCAATACATTTTATATTTGTTTATGCGGAGAGCACTATGGTTTGTCCTCCTGTCTTTACATGATTGCATCCATCCATCCATATCAATACTTGGTATTATCTAATTTGATTGCCTGGTCCCTGTCGGAGCATTGCCTGGATTTAACCCTTTTTGGGAAAGTGCATTTGACCCTATCTAACAGAGGGTCCATCCTGTGAGGTGAGCGGCCATTTCAGCTTTTGGTGGAGGTGTTTCACTATTGTTTCCACGCTCATCACCTGTATGATACCCGTACTTCAGTCACCTTTAGGATCACGTGGATGACCTTTTATGAACTTGTTTTTAGCGCTGCACTATCTTTTGTACATTTACCATAGGAACTTTTTTGATTTTGACTCCTAGTGTCCAGCTGCTTGTCATTTTGTGCTTATTGCGCTGATTTGTTTTTGTTTATTCCCCAGTGTGAAAGCCTGAGTGCTTTCACACTGGGGTGGTGCGCTTGCGGGACGGGAAAAATATGCCTGCAAGCAGCATTTTTGGGGCGATGCGGAACTGTGTTACAATAAGACCCCTTTAACACTGGTGCGGCGGGTCCGTTAGCGGTAAAGCACTGCTAGATTTAGCGGCGCTTTTCAGATGCTAGCGTGGCTCTTTTAACCTCTAAGAAGGGGTTACAAGTGCCCGTTTTGCGGCGCTTCAGAAGCGCTGCCCCTTTTTAGGTGTTAAAAGCGCTAAAATTAGCAGTGCTTTACCGCTAACGACCCTCCACCCCGGTGTGAACAGGGTCTTAAAGTGAAGGTGGTTAAAGTGGTTGTAAACCCGTACAGACCACTTTTACCTACAGGTAAGCCTAGATTAAGGTTTACCTGTAGATACAAGAAATATCTCCTTAACCTACACGGTTTAGGAGATATTTGCAGAAAAGGCTGCACCGAAGTCTAAGGCGCATGTGCATCGTAGACAATGGTGCAGGCGCATTAAGCATGCCGTTAGTGAAGGCAATCATGCCGTCACTGAAGGCTCACGCGCGGGAGTGTCATCGTCGCGGCTCCGGCCAAACACAGGGCCGTAGTCACTCCGGGAGTAATGGTGGCGACGGAGGAGGCAAACGAGGGCCACTGTGGGGGCTTCGATCTCAGGTAAGTACCTCATAATAAGCTAGTATGCTATGCATACTAGCTCATTATGCCTTTGTATTGCAGGGTTTATTTATTTTTTCAGGAGGCTTTACTTCTACTTTCTCTTTAAACCATCTGCAGCTGAAGTGGCTAAACAAAAATCGTTCCTTCTGTTACAGTATAAGAAAAAAAATGTGTGCTTGTCGCATCGGATGAACGGTTGTGATTGGCTCTGGAAAGCCCTATACTAACGATCAGATTATTAAACGATCGTTTTGAAAGCGGTATTTTCCTCGGATTTTCTGATTGTGTGTACAGGCCATTAGAAGAGCTGAGGATACACTAACATTTGTCAGTTCCATGGAATGGCTGGAAGATAAGCGGGAGTATGATAAGGAACACAATGCAGGCGTCGTGCAGTACAACCTCAGGACAGAGAACTCCTCACTCCGCTTCCCCCCCCGGTGCTGGCCCTTTAACGCCGCCGTCCGCTTCCTGTCGCGCGTGCGCACTCCGCTTCTGCGCTTGTCATCATGGCGGCGCGGGGCCATGTGCAGGATCCTAACGATAGGAGGCTCCGACCTATCTACGGTGAGTGACCGGGGGAGCCCGCGGGGGGTGTGAGGAGGACAGCCGAGCAGGGGGCGGCCAGTGTCTGTAATGAAGGGCTCTTTAGGTAGGCCCGGCACCGGAGGAGCTGATGAATGGCTGGCCGGGCGGGGTGATCCGGGGCCTGACATGTCGTGCTCGGGTCTCTATGGTTGTAGATGAGCCGGATCTGTAGGCTGTCATAATGCATGGATCCTGGGGGAGGACTATCAGGCGAGGGACACCGGGGAGGACTGAGACCAGCACACCTCGCACCATAGCAGGCTGGGTCCATCACCCGGGGGGAGGGGAGGACACATAGGGCTATGGAAGTGTACACTGTATATATAGGGGGAGGCATGAGCACCATTTTCAGGTGCTTAATAAAGCCCCTCTTCTACTAGCTTGACCAAATCATGTGACACATCCCCATACACACTATACAACTTTTGTGTCAGATTGCTTCAGATTTACCAAAAACATGTAGTGACCTCATATTATATGGTTTTGGTAAATCCGAAGGAGAAAATTGGATAGTATGTATCCAGTTCTGCACTGGAAGAACACCGGACACACACAGAATATGGGGGGTCTATGTGTCTGTTCACAAAAATGTCACCAGCACACCAAGGATCTCCAGAGCTTTAATCAGCGATCTCATCGTTGCAGCCGATTCAGCGATTCAGAAACCATGTCACATCGACAGTCACCTGTCCGATAAGGGGTCTTGTGTGGCTTCGAAATGTTGTGATCTGCTGTAACGATGTGATCCCTAATTAACCATTTCCGGACCGCCCCACGCGTATATAATGCGGCAGGGCAGCCCTTCAGCACAAAATTATGTATGGCGGTCTGCCTATGTAAACAAGACAGATCGCCATTCTGTGACAGGAGAAGACAGAGATCTTGTGTTTCTGCTAACCATCTAAATGCCCCTGATGTTAAAGGCGTTGTAAACCCTCATGCGGGGGTTCACCCTTAGAGGGCACTTTTTCCCCTTAGATTCCTGCTCGTTTTCTCTAGGGGAATCGGCTAGTTGTTTTAAAATATGTGCAGTACTTACCCGTTTACGAGATTCATCCTCTCCGTCGCTTCCGGGTATGGGCTGCGGGAATGGGCGTTCCTTCTTGATTGACAGTCTTCCGAGAGGCTTCCGACGGTCGCATCCATCGCGTCACGATTTTCCGAAAGAAGCCGAACGTCGGTGCGCAGTATAGAGCCGCACCGACGTTCGGCTTCTTTCGGCTACGAGTGACGCGATGGATGCGACCGTCGGAAGCCTCTCGGAAGACTGTCAATCAAGAAGGAACGCCCGCTCCCGAAGACCCATACCCGGAAGCGACGGAAGAAGATGCAGCTCGAAAACGGGTAAGTACTGCTCATATTTTAATACAAATAGCCGATTCCCCTAGACCGAACGAGCAGGAATCTAAGGGGAGAAAAAAAAAAATGTAATACATGGGTGAACTCCCGCTTTAAGGTGAAAAAACATTTGATTACTGGCCCCCCGTTTAACGTACCTGAGCCCTGGAGAGTCCCGCGTCGAGAGCGCTCTGAATCTTTGCCCGGGGGTTCTTGGCTCTTCATTGGATAGATTGATAGCAGCACCGTCATTGGCTCCCACTGCTGTCAATCAAATCCAATGACCCGGGGGTGGGGCCAGGTCCTGCACTCGGCGGCTATGGATGCTGAATGCAAGAATCGGGAGCGCGCCTGCAAGGTAACCTCTGTGGCAGAGCGCTTCCTGTAGGGGGGTTATCTAAAGCAGGGAGGAGCTGTGAGAGCTGCCAAGGGACCCCAGAAAACGGCGTTCGGGGCAACTCTGTGCAAAACGAGCTGCATAGTGGAGGTAAGTATGACATGTTTTTTATATATATATATCTGTCTCTATATCAATTTTTTTACCTATAGTATCCCTTTAACTAGGGTTGTACCGATACTAGTATCGGGACCGATACCAAGCATTTGCCCGAGTACTTGTACTCAGGCAAATGCTCCCAATGCTTCACCCGATACTTGTACTGTCAGCGGTGATCAGTGCATGGGGAAGTTACAAGTTCCTCTTCTCTCTCTCCCGCGCGGCTTTCAGCTGCTTTAAAATCAGCGGTGATCGATGTTTGTAACTCCCCCACACACGATCACCACTGACTGTCCTGTGTCCTCCAGCCCCCCTCCGTTTTGCTGCAGTCTCCCTCCCTTCGTGTCCCCCGCCATGTTTCTCTCTCCCTCCGTTTTGCTGCAGTCTCCCTCCCGCTGTGTATCCCTCCGTGTTTCTCTCTCCCGCTGTGTATCCCTCCGTGTTTCTCTCTCCCGCCGTGTATCCCTCCGTGTTTCTCTCTCCCGCCGTGTATCCCTCCGTGTTTCTCTCTCCCGCCGCGTATCCCTCCGTGTTTCTCTCTCCCGCCGAGTATCCATCCGTGTTTCTCTCTCCCGCCGCGTATCCCTCCGTGTTTCTCTCTCCCGCCGTGTATCCCTCCGTGTTTCTCTCTCCCGCCGTGTATCCCTCCGTGTTTCTCTCTCCCGCCGTGTATCCCTCCGTGTTTCTCTCTCCCGCCGTGTATCCCTCCGTGTTTCTCCCGCCGTGTATCCCTCCGTGTTTCTCTCTCCCGCCGTGTATCCCTCCGTGTTTCTCTCTCCCGCCGTGTATCCCTCTGTGTATCTCTCTCCCGCCGTGTATCCCTCCGTGTATCTCTCTCCCGCCGTGTATCCCTCCGTGTATCTCTCTCCCGCCGTGTATCCCTCCGTGTATCTCTCTCCCGCCGTGTATCCCTCCGTGTATCTCTCTCCCGCCGTGTATCCCTCCGTGTATCTCTCTCCCGCCGTGTATCCCTCCGTGTATCTCTCTCCCGCCGTGTATCCCTCCGTGTATCTCTCTCCTTCTGTGCTCCTCCTTCACCCCCTGGAACTGTCAGGATGGAGAGCGGGGTAGGAGCCGATAAATCCGGCTCCTTACTGCTCCGAATGGACAGTCAGTGATCACTGACTCTGTCTATTCACATAACTGAAACATTGTAAACTGTGATTACAATGTTTCAGTTTATGAATGAAGAGAAGACCTGGTCTTCTCTGCATTCATTTTCAGCGCAGCTGATGCTGCTGAGAAAGGGACAGGGGAACATGTGTCCCTAGTCCCTTTCTCTGTCTCAAAGGGGAGATGTCAGAGGTCTGTTAAGACCCCTGATATCTCACCAAAGCCCCCCAACAGGGCTGAAAAAAATAAATAATAATAATAATAATTAAAAAAAAAGAATAAAAAATATTATTGTAGAAAATAATAAAAAAATAAAAGAAAAAACACACCGACACGGTCCACCCCCCCCCCCTTAAAAAAAAGAATGCATTATAAATAAAAAAAAAAATTAAAAAAATTAAAAACAAATTGTTAAAGATAAACAAAAAAAAAAAAAACTACTGACACATGTGCTGCTGTCACATGAGATTAAAAAAAAATATCGGTATTCGGTATTGGCGAGCACCCCCAAAAAAAAGTCAAAGACAAATGCATAATGAGCTAGTATGCTCATTTCGAAATACTTACCTTAGAGCATGGGTCTTCAAACTATGGCCCTCCAGTTGTTCAGGAACTACAATTCCCATCATGCCTAGTCATGTCTGTGAATGTCAGTTTTACAATGCTTCATGGGATGTGTAGTTCCTCAACAGCTTGAGGGCCGTAGTTTGAGGATCCCTGCCTAAGAGCGATGCCCTGGATCGGCGCTGACACACCGCTGACAGGGCTGACATGTTTCCTGTAGTTGCTTCCAGGTTCGAGGCCTCTGGCACTGTGATTGGCCGGAAGCCGCGATGATGTCAGTCGCCATTATACGATCGATTGCCGGCGGTCACGGCACAGGCGGGCCATTCCTTCAGTGCGAATGCACCGATGACATCGGCGGCAGTGTATTCAGTAAATATCTCCTAAACGGTGCAAGTTTGAGATATTTACAGTACATATAGGTAAGCTGCCTTATAGGCTTTCCTGTAGGTTCCAAATAAAGAGGAAGACTTTACTTTAAGCTGCATACACACTATACAACTTTTGTTGTTCCATTTCTGAATTGTTATAGATCTAATTCCCCAGAATAGGAGATCTTTATGTAAGATGAGGCTCTGTTGAATATAAATCTCGAAATCCGGTTTGCTTACAAAACACCAGAAATACCCAACGTTCAGTCCCCATTTACACATTGGCTGTTACACAACAGGTGGATGCCCACGATTTTCTATGGGGCTCATTCACACCCCTACACTTTTCAAGCACCTGGCGCGTGAAGCACAAGTGGCGCAGTGGTACGGGTCTTTCAGGGCTAAAACAAGCAGTGAGGAGGCAACATAACACCATCTCACTGCTTGTCAAACACCCTCTGACATGTGATACACCATTGATTATTCTTTAGAGGACAGTGCCAGTGTAAAGGAGCCTCCAAAGGCTGAGTCTTCAGCTAGCAGTGAAAGCTATGTGGGTCACTGACACTCCACCTCCTCCATTCAATCCAATTTGTTTGTTTTCTATCTTGCTGCGGATTCATTTTGCGGTTGGGAATTGGCTTGAGGTTACATACTGAAAGATATTCTGTGAAAGCCCAGTACTCTGTGTGCATTGGGTGTATGGTAGTGTTGGACTAAACGCACTTCCAAATCTTTGGGCTTTTTAAACACATGCATTATGAATTGTACTGTTCATTATAAATTGTTATATAGTCATTTATGAGCTGCTGAAATCTGATTTGTTCTTAGTTTTTTTACATTGAGGGTTATTTACTAAAGGCAAATCCACTGTGCAGTGCAAGTGCATAGATGCTGTAGATCCGAGGGGGACATGCAAGGAAAATAAATAACTGCATTTTAGCTTGCACATGATTGGATGATAAAATCAGCAGAGCTTCCCCCTCATTTTAGATATTCCCTTCAGATCTCTGTTGACTGAACTTCCAAGTGCAAAGTGGATTTGCCTTTAGTAAATAAACCCCTTTGTGTCATAAACGCTGGTCGATGGAATGTAACTCTGGCTTGGTGCGTGTTCTATATTGAGAAAATGCTGCTGTCCACTTCTTGGAAACAGGTGGCACACATGGCTAGTTTTGTACATTTCTTGGTTGGAGGTGACATCAGAACGCTCATTCCAATTTCCTCTTTATGACTTTGTGTTCATTCTGAAGACCTTTTCCTGCTAATGTGTGTCAGACAAATTAACTAGTCCTACTTAAAGCGGGGGTTCACCCTAAAAAAAAAAATTCTTTGTCTACCATGCCATCCAGCATACTAGCGTCAGCTACAGTATGCCTTTATTTTTATTTTTTTCGCTGTACTCACAGTTTAATCCATTAGTTTAGTTTCAGACTCCCCGCGGGGAGTAGGCGTTCCTATGAAGAGGGGAACATGATTGACGGCCGGCTATGACGCGTCATGGGTTCTGAAAATAGCCGAAATAGGGCTCGGCTCTTCACGGCGCCTGCGCAGTCAGCTCCTAGTCTGTGCGCAGGCGCCGCATAGCGCCGTGAAGAGCCGAGTCCTACTCCGGCTATTTTCGGAACGCGCCATAGCCGGCCGTCAATCATGTTCCCCTCTTAATAGGAACGCCTTTCCCCGCGGGAGTCTGAAACAAAACTAATGGATTAAACTGTGAGTACAGCGCAAAAAAATAAAATAAAGGCATACTGTAGCTGACGCTAGTATGCTGCATTTCATGGTATAAACTTGTTTTTTAGCGTGAACCCCCGCTTTAAAGTTGTAACCACGGCACTACCTGCATGGTGTTTGCATGTTCCCCCTGCGTGGGTTTCCTTCCACCCTCCAAAGACAGTTGATCATGTGTGCATTATCTGTGTTGAATGGGCACTTGTAGTCTCCATTTGGGGACAGGCCTGTCCTAACCCATGTGAGATGCATAGGTGTTCCATGTAGCCACGTGCAGCCAGCCTGTTCAAATCATTGACAGGTGGGTGGGCACACAGATCTCTAAGCGCATGCCTAGAATACATCTGTGCAGGCGCAACGTCCGGCTCCTGACAGCTGCCTGCTTGTACATCCACCGGGACAGATAGTTACTTCAGCTGCCCTGGTGGTACGTTGAGAACTACAAATTGTCTGCCTCAGTGGTAGGTCGTAGAGATGCATCAAAATTTTGGCGGCTGGTGTTTTCGGCATTTTGCCTAATGGATAGAAAGCTGCCGAAAACGCACGCGATTTTTGGTACGATTTTTTACTGTGCTTATGGTGTGTTTTTTCATAGGTCATGTGACTTATAAACCGCATAAAAAAAAAAAAAACAACCTAACACTGGTGCATTATTGATCAGTTCTTGCTGTTTTCAATGCATTTCAACGGAGAGGTGCATTTTGGTGCCTTTTTTTTTTTTTTTTTTTTTTTTTTTTTCGAGGTTGTAACCCCATTTGGAAATGTTTTTACCTACATGTAGGCCTATAATGAGACTTGCTGTAGGAAAAAAAGAAAATCTCCTGAACGTGCTCCGTTTAGGAGATATTCACCCTGCATGCACTGTGAAGGTCCGGCATACCTTGCAGGAACGGCTCCGGCCAATCACATAGCCTGGAGCGCATGAACCCAGAAGACATGCATTATGTCATTGCCTTGCAGGCTGTGTTTTTTTTGTTTTGTTTTGAAACGTCTACAGTTTACAACCACTTCAACTGGCCAAAAATGCAGCAAGCTCCATTTTAACACCAACGGAAGCGCAACGGACCAGTGTGAAAACATACATAGAATTTTTATAGGGATGTTTTTTTGTGAGCTTTTCTTGCGCTAAAGGTGCCGATTCTGGTCGATAAATTCATAATCGATTAAAATCATAATGTTTATTAGTCAAATACAATATTGGGCGCTGCCCGCTCCTACAGCGCCTCAAAGATGCGGCTGGCAGTACTTTTTTGCGGCCCTGCCAGCGCACCGCTCCAGTGTGAAAGCCCTCGGGCTTTCACACTAGAGAGAAAGGTGCGGCTCTTTCGGGGCGCTTTGCAGGTTCTATTTTTAGCGCAATAGCACCTGCAAAGCACCTCAGTGTGAAAGTAGCTTAAAGGTGAACTTTTATACTTTTTAAATGAAATAAATGCATTCCAGTTGCATTACAACAAAAGGTGTAAAAACAGCTTTCGTCCCTGCCAAACAAAAATAAAATGGCATGCAGCCTCTCCAGTTTGTATACATGCCATGACTGCAATACCTCCTGTTACTTTCGCCAAGCAGTACTGCCACCAAAGGCAACCCATTCAAGTGAATGGGGCTACGCCACTATGATGAGCCAAACCCTTGGCTCATGGTTGAAACATGGTTCAAGATATCAATTTGGCAGTCAATAAAAATAAAATCCTAGTAGCTTCCCTGCTCTACTACCCTCTGAAAAGCAATCCACCATGGATCGTTTTCAGAGCACATACACAGCTGCCTCTACATACAAAAATGTGCCCTGCACTTAGTCATGCACATGTGCCCTGCAGATTTTACTCGCATACACGAATAAGAGTACTTTAGGCACCTATTTTACACGGTCTAAACACAGCATTTATTCTGCCCTTGTGAATGAGCCCTTAATGCAGGGTTGACAAATTTGCTTGGAATCTAGGAGCCAGGTAAAAAAGTTAGGAGCCAGAAAACGCACCCCGTCCCGACGAGCTTGCGCGCAGAAGCAAACACATACGTGAGCAGCGCCCGCATATGTAAACGGTGTTCAAACCACACATGTCAGGTATCGCCGCGATTGATAGAGCGAGAGCAATAATTCTAGCCCTAGACCTCCTCTGTAACTCAAAACATGCAACCTGTAGATTTTTTTTAAACGTCGCCTATGAAGGTTTTAAAGGGTAAAAGTTTGTCGGCATTCCACGAGCGGACGCAATTTTGAAGAGTGACATGTTGGGTATGAATTTACTCAGCGTAACATTATCTTTCATAATATAAAAAAAAAATGGGGATAACTTTACTGTTGTCTTATTTTTTTAATTAAAAAAAGTAATTTTCACTAAAAAAAGTGCGCTTGTAAGACTGCTGCGCAAATACGGCGTGACAAAGTATTGTAATGATCGCCATTTTATTCTCTAGGGTGTTAGGATAAAAAATATATATAATGTTTGGGGGTTCTAATTAGAGGGAAGAAGATGGCAGTGAAAATAGTGAAAAATAACATTAGAATTGCTGTTTAACTTGTAATGCTTAACTTGTAATACCAACGGCCACCACCAGATGGCGCCAGCTTACACATCTGGTGGTAATATCTAGTAATACCAATGGCTCACCACCAGATGGCGCCAAGTCGCCAGGACCCTATTTCTAGTCGCCATGGCAACCTGGTGCCCGGGATTTGTCGAGCCCTGCCTTAATGGTTATATGGGATGTCTGTGGGTAAGGGTGGCATACTTTAAAGACTCCTTTTTTATAGAGCTATTGCCATGCTAGTTTTTGCTTAACCCCACTGTCGCCAAACCTCCATGAGTTGCAGCAGGACTCCATGTAAGGCCTGGTTCACGTCACACCTATGCAGGTTGCAGTTTGCATATTCCAGGTGTACCTTGTGTTTTTACAATACACGTTTTAGATCCATTTGAAGTCTATAGAACCAAAGACACAACCTGCTGGTCCCTGGCCCTTTCCATAAAATGCACAGATGTGAATGTGACCCTTGGGTGACCATGTTAAACTGACTGTAGTGTGTTTCTGCAAAACGCACAAAAAAATGCATAGGTGTGAAGCAGGCCTTAGTTTTGGATATCATGGCGAGGTATTGGCACTCTAGTCCAGTTACTATTGCTGTCTGTGCCCCCCCGTTGTGGAGATTCACCCTCTCTAGTTGTCCTGTTGATCATCATCCTCAAAAGTGAAAGTAAAAAAAAAGCCAATTTTTGGTTGACACCAGAACAGTAATAGAGGGCAATCATCCAATGGGGACACTAGTTTTGGGGACTCCCTGGAATTCCCTCACTTTGGGGGCATTCCTCTCACTTCCTGTTTTGGTTATGTGACAGGAAGTGAAGGGAAATCTCTCCAATGGCATACCGATGGTAAAAAAAATGCTTATTACTCTATCCAAAAAAATAATTCGCTTTAAAGTGGAACTAAAGGCAAAAAAAAAAAAAGAAGTTCCACCCAAAAATTGAACTTTTCCAGTCCGCCCCCAATGGCGCAGTAGGGAACCAGGCTGTAAAACTGCAAGGCTTCACTTCCTGATTCCCTTACTGAAGATGCTGGCGCCTTCGCCCAGGAGCTGATGGACAGATTGGCTTTGGGTGAGGACATCGCAGGCGCCCTGGACAGGTAAGTGTCCATATACAGTGGGGATCGAGAAGTTTGGGCACCCCAGGTAAAAATGTGTATTAATGTGCATAACGAAGCCAAGGAAACATGGAAAAATCTCCAAAAGGCATCAAATTACAGATTAGACATTCTTATAGTATGTCAAAAAAAGTTAGATTTTATTTCCATCATTTACACTTTCAAAATTACAGAAAACAAAAAAATGGCGTCTGCAAAAGTTTGGGCACCCTGCAGAGTTAATATCTTGTACTGCCTCCTTTGGCAAGTATCACAGCTTGTAAACACTTTTTGTAGCCAGCCAAGAGTCTTTCAATTCTTGTTTGAGGTATCTTTGCCCATTCTTCCTTACAAAAGTCTTCCAGTTCTTTGAGATCTCTGGGCTGTCTGTCACGCACTGCTCTTTTAAGGTCTATCTATAGATTTTCAATTATGTTGAGGTCAGGAGATTGTGAAGGCCATGGCAAAGGTGTGTTTAGGATCATTATCCATTTGTAGAAGCCATTCTCTCTTTAAGGCTAGGTTCACACTGCTGCGAATTCAAAATCGCGGTAAAATCGCGATTTTTACCGTGATTCGAAATCGCAAAAAGTAGTACAGGAACTCGGTGCAGCGCCGCATATGCGGCGTCGCGCCGATTAGGACCGTGCCATTGCCGGCAAATGCCGCTGATTTGAGATGCGATTTGACATGTCAAATCGCATCTCAAATCGTACCCAGTGTGAACCTGGGCTAACTTCAGCTTTTTCACAGATGGCATCAAGTTACCATCCAAAATTTGCTGAAATTTTATTGAATCCATTTTCCTTCTACTCGTGAAATGTTCCCTGTGCCACTGGCTGCAATACAACCCCAAAGCATGATTGATACACCCCCATGCTTAACAGTTGGACAGAGATTCTTTTCATTAAATTCTGTGCCCTTTCTTCTCCAAACGTACCTTTGCTCATTCCGGCCAAAAAGTTCTATTTTAACCTCTTCGGTCCACAGAACTTGTTTCCAAAATGCATCGGGCTTGTCTATATATTCATTTGCAAAGTTCAAACGCTGATTTTTGTGGTGAGGACGTAGAAGAGGTTTTCTTCTGATGACTCTTCCATGAAGACCATATTTGTACAAGTATCGCTTTATAGTGGAATAGTGTACCACAACTCCAGTGTCCGCCAGATCTTTCTGGAGGGATCATGCAGTCAAACGTGGGTTTTGAATTGCTTTTCTCACAATCCTGCGAGCTGTTCTGTCTGATATTTTTCTTGGTCTTCCAGATCTTGCTTTAACTTCCACTGTTCCTGATGACTGCCATTTCTTAATTACATTCCGAACAGAGGATATTGACATCTGAAAACGCTTTGCTATCTTCTTATAGCCTTCTCCAGCTTTGTGAGCGTCAACTATTTTCAGTTTCAGTTTTCTAGACAACTGCTTAGAAGAACCCATGATGCTGATTGTTGGGGCAGGGTCAGATGAGTCTGGGCATTTAAAACCTTTGAGATTGACATCACCTGGTCTTCCCAGACGATGATTGAGAACAATCCATGACACTGGCAGGTCTCAGCTTTGCAAAGGGGGCAGTGCATGCTATAAATTCTGCAGGGTGCCCAAACTTTTGCAGACACCAAGCGTAAATGATGGAAATAAAATCTAACTTTTTTTTGACATATTATAAGAATGTCTATCTGTAATTTGATGCCTTTTGGAGATTTTTCCATCTTTCCTTGGCTTCGTTGTGCACCTTAATACAAATTTTTACCTGGGGTGCCCAAACTTTCGATCCCCACTGTATTAAAGCTGGGGTTCACCCTGTTAAAAAAAAAAAAAAAATGTTTTTTTTTTATTAGACCATTACATTCGGCATCGTAGCGCGAGCTACGGTATGCCGGTCTTACATTTTTTATCGCCGTACTCACTGTGCTATCGATGATTGAAGAATCCGGGGAATGGGCGTTCCTATGGTGAGAGAAGGTGATTGACGGCCTGCCCTGGCACGTCACGCTTCTCCGGAAATAGCCGAAATAGGCTTGGCTATTCACGGCGCCTGCGCATAGCCTGTGCGCAGGCGCCGTGAATAGCCGAGACCTACTCCGGCTGTCTTCGGGGAGCGTGACGTGCCAGAGCCGGCCGTCAATCATCCTCCCTCTCCATAGGCACGCCCATTCCCCGCGGGAGTCGGATTCTTCAATCATCGATAGCACAGTGAGTACGGGGTTTAAAAATTTAAGACCGGCATACCGTAGCTCGCGCTACGATGCCGAATGTAATGGTCTAATGACGTGAAGGAGGGTGAACTACCGCTTTAAGTCAGCAGCTGCAGTATTTGTAGCTGCTGACTTAAATTAATTTTTTTTTGGTGGAACTCCGCTTTAAGGCCTCATGCACACTGGACATTATAAAAAAGCCAGTAGTGTTGGCTGTATAATTTTAGTTTTTCAGTGGTTTTGTTTAACCACTTCCATACAGGGCACTTATACACCTTCCCACCCAGACCAATTTTTAGCTTTCAGTGCTGTTGCACTTTAACCAGTTCCCGACCCCCGCATGTACATATACGTTCACAATATGGCACGTACAGGCACATGGGCGTACATGTACGTCCTTGCCTATTAGCGGGTGGGGGGTCCGATCGGGACCCCCCCCGCTACATGCGGAGGTCGGGTCCGCTCGGGGAGCGATCCGGGACCACGGCGCGGCTATTTGTTTATAGCCGCTCCGTCGCGATCGCTCCCCGGAGCTGAACAACGGGGAGAGCCGTATGTAAACACGGCTTCCCCGTGCTTCACTATGGCGGCGCATCGATCGCGGCGCGTCATTCCCTTTATAGGGAAGACACGATCGATGACGTCATTCCTACAGCCACACCCCCCTACAGTTGTAAACACATACTAGGTGCACCCTAACTCCTACAGCGCCACCTGTGGTTAACTCCCAAACTGCAACTGTCATTTTCACAATAAAGAATGCAATTTAAATGCATTTTTTGCTGTGAAAATGACAATGGTCCCAAAAATGTGTCAAAATTGTCCGAAGTGTCCGCCATAATGTCGCAGTCACGAAAAAAATTGCTGATCGCCGCCATTAGTAGTAAAAAAAAAAAAAAATAATAAAAATGCAATAAAACTATCCCCTATTTTGTAAACGCTATAAATTTTGCGCAAACCAATCGATAAACGCTTATTGCGATTTTTTTTTTTTACTAAAAATAGGTAGAAGAATACGTATCGGCCTAAACTGAGGAAAAAAAATGTTTTTATATATGTTTTTGGGGGATATTTATTACAGCAAAAAGTAAAAAAATATTGCATTTTTTTCAAAATTGTCGCTCCTATTTTTGTTTATAGCGCAAAAACTAAAAACCGCAGATGTGATCAAATACCACCAAAAGAAAGCTCTATTTGTGGGGGGGGAAAAGGACGCCAATTTTGTTTGGGAGCCACGTCGCACGACCGCGCAATTGTCTGTTAAAGCGACGCAGTCCCGAACTGTAAAAACACCTTGGGTCTTTAGGCTGCATATTGGTCCGGGGCTTAACTGGTTAAATTACAATTGCGCGGTCATGCTACGCTGTACCCAAACTAAATTTTTTTTCATTTTGTACCCACAAATAGAGCTTTCTTTTGGTGGTATTTGATCACCTCTGGGATTTTTATTTTCTGCAAAAAAAAAAAAAATGACCGAAAATGTAGAAAAAAAAAATTGTTTTTGTTTCCGTTATAAAACATTGTAAATAAGTAAGTTTTCTCCTTCACTAATGGGCACTGATGGTACTGCACTGACTGGCACTGATAAGGTGGCATTGATGATGGGCACCAATATGCGGTACGGATGGGCGGCACGGATGGGCGGCACGGATGGGCAGGGATAGGCGGCACAGATGGGCGGGCAGCACAGATGGGCGACACGGATGGGCAGGGATAGGCGGCACGGATGGGCAGGGATAGGCGACACGTATGGGCACTGATAGGTGGCATAGATGGGCACTAACTAATGTGGTGTACTAATGGATGCCAATCAGTGACGCCCATTGTGGGCACTGATTGGCATCCATTGTGGCACTGATTGGCATCCATTATGTGTCATCCCTGGTGGTCTAGGGTGGCATACCTTTGATTTAAATCCCTGGTGATCTAGTGGAATCCCTGGTGGTCCAGTGGGCATCCTTAGGGGGGGCTGTGCTGATAATCGATCAGCACAAACCCCCCCTGTCAGAGGAGCAGCCGATCAGCTCTCCTCTACACGCGTCTGACAGACGCGAGTGAGGAAAAGCCGATTACCGGCTTTTGCTGTTTACATCGTGATCAGCCGAGTTTGGACACGGCTGATCACGTGGTAAAGTGTCTCCGCGAGAGACACTTTACCTAGATCGGTGTTGCGGGGTGTCAGACTGACACCCTGCAACAACGATCGCCGCGATGCGCGCCCCCGGGGGCGCGCAGCGCTCAGAATCCTGAGGACGTCATATGACGTCCAGCCAGGATTCTACAACCACTTTGCCGCCGTCAATCTGTCATTGGCGGGCGGCAAGTGGTTAACTTAAAAAATAAATAAATAAATATACTCTCACAAAAACGTATGGCTCAAAAAAAAGCGTATGCTTTTATCAGCTAGTGTTTTTACAAACTCCTCTCAAAACCCACTAGTTCTGTTTTTTTTTTTCTAGCTGGAAAATGCCTCTTCCAAAAACGAACAGCCTGTGTGAGCATGGACACAGGATAACATGCTGGGAATTTTATTGGCTGCAAGGAAAAAAAAATGTCTGAAGCCAAAAACAGCAGCTGTAAAAAGGTCCAGTGTGCGTGAGGCCTGATTCTTCTGCAGACGCCCCACCAGTGGACGTCTCGGGAAATTGCAATCGCCAACATGTGATACAACCAGACGGCATTGAAGCAAAACAGTATTTGTTTTGTGTGGAGCTGACCTTTAATCGACCCAAAAAAATCGGTAGAGGAGACATTCCTCTTTTAGGCTCCATACCCACTAGTGTTTTTTTCAAGCTCCTAGAAGGTAAATGTGTACTTTTTGTGAGCTTCATTATTTTTTTTTTTTTTTTTTTTTTTTGAGTTTCTTGAAGCGTTTTTCCAGGAGGAATGCTACTAATAGCGTTTTTTGGGCTTTAATTTTTCCCTTTAATACAAAAATGCCAATAAAACCCTAATGCTATGTTACCAATGTTTTTTAACCAGTGCTTTTTTTTTTAGCATTTTTTGGGGTTTTAAAATAAACACTAGGGTGTATGGAGCCTGAATCGGGCTTGGTTGGCCAGAATATTGCGTTTTAACTGTACATACCTTGTTGAAAAGCCAGTGTTTACCGTTCTGCTTTTACATTTCTACAGACGCCAAGATCTATATAATGAGCTATATACTGACATTTTGAAGAACTCCAGGAAGCCATGTTCATGTTATCTGTTGCTGTAATAAAATACCATTTCCTTTTTAAATAAAAAACTCTCTGTGAAATAATGCACTGATTGGAGGCTGAGATACAGAGAGAGTGTGTGTCTGTCTTCACCCTTCCTCTGTCACTGCACACTGCCCTAAGCCATTGAAAAATGAAGACTTTGCTCCCCCTTTGTTCCCTAATGATATGAATCTCTGCTCCAAGGTTTACTGAAGCTATAACTTGTACTGATAACAGAAAATGCGTAGATTGGACCTATGGGTTACTTTGCAGTGCTTGTTTGAATCTTAAGCCGGCCATTCATGGATCTTCTCCCCTATCAGAACGGCAATCTGCCTTGTTTACATAGACAGACCACCGTTCTGCCTCTCATGGCAACAATCGCAGGTGGCTGGCAGACATCAGGTCCGACGGACCCACTGATTGGCTTCCCCTCTGGCGTGTGCGCCAACTAGTGGCTATTGCACGAAATTACCTACAGGTACGTGATTTTGCGCAGTAGAGCCGACCTGCCACAGTACATGTACGTTAAGCGGTCGACAAGTGGTTAAAATAATGGTTTTGCACAGAGCAGCCCTGATTCTCCTCTTCTTGGGTCCCCCGCCAGTTCTTCTTGCTCTTCCCAAGTCTCTTGCTATGTGGGCACTGGTGTGTCCTCACTCCTGGAATGCATGAAGGTAAAAAGACCTTCAACCTTTACAACCACTTTAGACTTCATAAGCTGGCCATGCACTGTGCGAATTTTGGTGTGTTCTTAGCTTTGTTCGTGGTTGGCTCTGTCAGCCCCCTCCCACCCATCATCCTTCAATCCATTTGCCGTATTTTTCGCACCTAGGTTTAAGAGGAGGAAAACGAGAATAAAAAAAAAAAAACATGAAGCAAATGGTGTGCAAAAATATTTACCTGTGCCATACAATGCAGCTTGACCTGTGCCATACAATGCACCCTTACCTGTGCCTGGCGAGGACGTCATCATATCTGATAGAGCAGCCTGAGCCAGCGCGGCAGCGGCACGCACTCCATTCAGCCTGCTCTGTCTTCAGGCAAGGCCGAGTGCAAGGTGACAGGCTCACGGGAGATGGCCACTCCCTGTATTCTAACGCGGGGGGCGTTCCTGGTGGTCAGTATTTGCTCCATAAGACGCACAGGCATCCCCCCCCCATTTTTTTGTGTGGGGGGAGTGCGTCTTATTGAGCGGAAAATACAGTATTTATAATCTTTATTAGGGTTAGCAGCAAATCTGGGCAGGCCGTTTTTAGAATGTTTTTTGTAGAATAAGTCCTTTTTTTACATTTTTGCTTTGTTTCATGACCCATCAAAGGCATGAAGATATAAAGGCGACAATATTGCATTACTTTTCACAAAGAACAAAGCAATGTTTCTCTTTGACCGTGTCTGTATATGCCTGCTTTTTTCTTTTTTTTTTCCTTTTCTTTTATAACAAAATTAGTTCAAGCTGACTATACTTGTCATTGTGATCTGTTGCCATATTTATTGGGAACATTGGATAAATTGGACCTTTCAGCAACTTTACAAGCTTCAATGAACAAATTCCTGACAAGTACATCAAAGTGCAATAAAAAAGTCCCCTTTTATTAGCAGTTGTTCAGCTCCAGTGTTTGGGGAGATGCCTACAGTCTCTTTTCTGCCCTTAGTTATTGGTGCTTTGCCCTTCCTATCCAGTCAGATTGAGAATTTGCCCGATGTTGGAACAGTACAGACAGTTCTCATTTAAGGTGCATTAATAACAGAACCGGAATGCTTAGTTTTCCTCAGTCTAGTTAGAGTTCTATTTATTTTGTCTGGGAAAGAAACTGCCCAAATAACCCATAGCTACTGAATTGTACTGTCTGTGGGGCCCATTGAAGGAATCTGGTCACAAGTATAGGAACACGTCCTGTTGCTAAGGTGCTATGGGTTTTTAATTATGGACAGTTTACTAAAGTCCCAGATCTATTTAATTCTACATCCTTCACTTATTTCTAGCTGATGGTTCATATCCTGTGATACTTGTGATCAGGAGAAAGATGCCGTACTGGTGTGGGGATAGTGGAGTGATTTACCGAATTCTGTGGCCTGATCTAAATGGAGACTAACCGCTTATAGTAAAGCGAGACACGTGGTACATTACGCGACCGTAGTTCACTTTAACCACTTAAAACGGGAGTTCAACCAATTCCTTTTTTTTTTTTCCCCCTTAGCTTCCTGCTCGTTTTGTCTAGGGGAATTGGCCATTTGTTTTAAAATATGATCCGTACTTACCCGTTTTCGAGATGCATCTTCTTCCGTCGCCTCCGGGTATGGGCCTTCGGGAGCGGGCGTTCCTTCTTGATTGACAGTCTTCCGAGAGGCTTCCGACGGTCGCATCCATCGCGTCACTCGTAGCCGAAAGAAGCCGAACGTCGGTGCGGCTCTATACTGCGCCTGCGCACCGACGTTCGGCTTCTTTCGGAAAATCGTGACGCGATGGATGCGACCGTCGGAAGCCTCTCGGAAGACTGTCAATCAAGAAGGAACGCCCATTCCCGCAGCCCATACCCGGAAGCGACGGAGAGGATGCATCTCGTAAACGGGTAAGTACTGCTCATATTTTAAAACAAATAGCCGATTCCCCTAGACAAAACGAGCAGGAATCTAAGGCTAAAAAGTGCCCTCTAAGGGTGAACCCCCGCTTTAAGCCCCGGACCAATATGCTGCCTAAAGACCCAAGGGGTTTTTACAGTTCGGGACTGCGTCGCTTTAACAGACAATTGCGCGGTCGTGCGACGTGGCTCCCAAACAAAATTGGCGTCCTTTTTTCCCCACAAATAGAGCTTTCTTTTGGTGGTATTTGATCACCTCTGCGGTTTTTATTTTTTGCGCTATAAACAAAAATAGAGCGCCAATTTTGAAAAAAATGCAATATTTTTTACTTTTTGCTATAATAAATATCCCCCAAAAACATATATAAAAAAATGTTTTCCCTCAGTTTAGGCTGATACGTATTCTTCTACCTATTTTTGGTAAAAAAAAATCGCAATAATCGTTTATCGGTTGGTTTGCGCAAAATTTATAGCGTTTACAAAATAGGGGATAGTTTTATTGCATTTTTTTTTTTTTATTTATTTTTTTTTACTACTAATGGCGATCAGCGATTTTTTTTTTTATTTTTTTTTTTTTTTTTTCTTGACTGCGACATTATGGCGGGCACTTCGGACAATTTTGACACATTTTTGGGACAATTGTCATTTTCACAGCAAAAAATGCATTTAAATTGCATTGTTTATTGTGAAAATTACAGTTGCAGTTTGGGAGTTAAACACAGGGGGCGCTGTAACATTTAGGGTTCAGTGTGTGTGTGTGTGTGTTTACAACTGTAGGGGGGTGTGGCTGTAGGATTGACCTCATCGATCGACTCTCCCTAATAAAAGGGATCACTGGATCAATGCGCCGCCATAGTGAAGCACGGGGAAGCCGTGTTTACATACGGCTCTCCCCGTTCTTCAGCTTCGGGGAGCGATCGCGAAGGAGCGGCTATAAACGAATAGCCGCGCCGTCGTCCCGGATCGCTCCCCGAGGCTTGCCGACCGCCGCATGTACCGGGGGGGGTCCCGATCGGACCCCCCACCCGCGTCAAGCAGAGGACGTATAGGTACGTGCATGTGCCTGTCCGTGCCATTCTGCTGACGTATATTTACATGAGGAGGTCGGCAAGTGGTTAAAGGGGTGTTCCAGCCTTTTTTTAAGTTTATTAAAAGTCAGCAGCTACAAAAAGTGTAGCTGCTGGCTTTTAATAACAGACACTTAACTGCTCCACGGTTCCAGCTCCTCGCCGGCCGGGGCTCCTCTCCTCGCCCCCCCCTCGCCGGCCGGCGTCTTCATTCCTAGTGTGGGCACCCGGCAGTGATGACTTTCGGCTTCACGGCCGGGCACCCACTGAGCATGAGCGAGCGGCGCCGTCCGATTGGACAGGCGCTCGCCTACAGGGAGGTGCTGCAATAAGGTGAAATAAGCTATTCGCCTTACCAGCCCCTCGGCGGAAGGAGGAAATGGGACAGGAAGTCCCCTTCTCCTGAAGCCCCCACTCCCCCCCCCAAAAAAATTACATGCCAAATGTGGCATGTAAGGGGGCGAGGAGTGGGTTAAGTGGAAGTTCCATTTTTAGGTGGAACTCCGCTTTAAGGTTTCATGCATGTGGGTATATTCAAATTCTCATAAAATAATGCTCATTCTGGTGTATAGTTCTGAATATTGACAGGTATATGGCATTTTGAAGTATACGCACTTAAAGCGGAGTTCCGGCCACAATTTTAAAAATAAAAACTTTTTAAATATAAATACCCCTGTAATACACAAGCTTAATGTATTCTACTACAGTTAGTCTGTAAACTAAGGTCCGTTTTGTTAGGTTGTTACAGCATTTAGACACTTTATAAAACAAAAATTGACTGGGGCCATCTTAAGTGTGGGCATCATGAAGCCAGACTGTATGACTTCCTGGATTTCAGCCTTGCAGTTCTCACACAAGCTCGGTTCTGCACAAGCAATGTAATGGTTTCAGATCAGGTTTCAATAGCAACGGGAGTGTCAGAGGAAGTTACCGCCCCTTATCTATGCAAACCTCTCCTCCCCTCCTCCTTCCAGGAACCAGTAAATATACGAAATAATTTGTTCCTGTGCAGATATATCTACATAACAAGATGATATATATATCTTGTTATATATGTAGTGTGTATACATATACCAGACATGTGCACTGTCAATAAATTAATTTTATTTAGTTCCGTTTTGCATTAGCCGTTATTTCGTATTTTGTGCCCGAAACTCACTTCGGATTCGTACGCTCATAATGGGCACAGCAGGAGCACAGCCACAGGAAGTCAGCACAGAACAGGGATGGTGGGAACCCTTCATGAGGGATTCCCACCATCCCTGTGCTGAGTTCCCGGGTCTGTACACCAGCTGTGCCCATTATGAGGGCTTCCCACCATCCCTGTGCTGAGTTCCTCCTGCTTCCTTCTTCCCCCAGCACAGCACATTGCCACCATAACATTGCCCACCGCATTGTCCCCGGCACAGCACCCCGCATCGGCCCCGGCACAGCACCCCGCATCGGCCCCGGCACCACAACCAGACCCAAATGTCAGGGTACACCAGTGCAGATTATCAGTGCCCACCAGTGCATTATCAGTGCCCATTAGTGCGGTGACACCAGTTCATTATCTGTGCAGTGGCACCAGTGCCTTATATCAGTGCAGTGACAACATTATTAGTGCCCATCAGTGCGGTGACAACATTATTAGTGCCCATCAGTGCGGTGACAACATTATTAGTGCCCATTAGTGCGGTGACAACATTATTAGTGCCCATCAGTGCGGTGACAACATTATTAGTGCCCATCAGTGCGGTGACAACATTATTAGTGCCCATCAGTGCGGTGACAACATTATTAGTGCCCATCAGTGCGGTGACAACATTATTAGTGCCCATCAGTGCGGTGACAACATTATTAGTGCCCATCAGTGCGGTGACAACATTAGTGCCCAGTGCAGAGTGGGGAGAGTTACAGATGATCAGGAACACAGTTGGCATCTCTGTCTGATAGATCTGTATGGGAGTACACCGATCGTAGTACAGCCCCGCCTCCCTGCACCAGAATTGTAACACACAATGCAGAGCGCGATGTTTCAATGTACAGGGAGGCGAGGCTGTACTACGATCGGTGTTCTCTGATACAGATCTATCAGACAGAGATGCGCTCTGTCTGCCTGATGATCTGTATCTCCGTGCACCGGAGACAGACGGCGGGCGGGTGGTGGAGGGGGGAGAACGGGGGCGGTGCTAGGACGGGGGAGGAGTTAGAGAGGGAGAAGAGGAAGGACACCACCTCTATGGGCGGCACTGCCCTCCCTCCCTCCTGCCCCCCGACCACGGCTGCGATGTTCAGCCCAGCCTCCTGGGATTGATGACGCACATCTCCCAGGAGGCATAGCAGCGCTAGATGCGGCGGGGAGGCCATTCCGCCGCAACGGGGGAAAGAGACTCACATGAAACATGAATAAAAACGTGAGTTTTTAAAAGAAAAAAAAAAAAAACATCCCAAATGTATTTAAAGGGGCAGTGTTAAAAAGAATGCTGAAAAGTTGAAAAATAGGGTGGAACTCCGCTTTAAACTCAATCTGTTAGATTAGAACATTCATTTATTCTGGCCACTGGCATCGATTTACGCACATTTACAGAGGTTTATGCATGTATGTGGGTAAATATGCCAGTAAGCTCCTCTCTGAACCAGAGCTTAGGTATGTAGCATGAGGCTGTATAGTCTGCAATATTTACATTTTGGGTAAACTTATTCAATGATTCCAAGCTCTGCAAGCTGAGATGACATCCTTTGCATTCACACAGTTTCACAGTATCCATGAGATAAAACAAAGTTCAGGAATATTCCCCTATGTACACTACAAACTGTATGATTAAATCTGTTCTTATATCGCTGTTTTACTAACCTGACCGCTTATTATTCTAAATGGGGAAACCTTTTGTTTGCAAATATTAATGCTTATAACTACCAGCAAGAATATGTCCTTGCATTTAAAGAGCACCTGTCCATTCAGAGCCATCATGGTAGCACCTGTTGGGCATCCACTCACCTGCTGCCACCACGTCCATTGCCTTGTTGTGTCACTGCTGCATTACCAGCCAGAGGAACCGCCACTGTGAGACAGAGATGACAGTTGCTCTTTAAATATTATGCTTTAAATTGTGATTTAAATAAAATTCTCCCTGATTTAAATCATCATTTTTAAAGAGCAACTGCCATCTCTATTCCCACAGTGCCTCCTCCTCTGACCCGCATTTGATACAAGGCATCTCGTCATTGACAGATTTGGGCAACCATTGAACATTATCAATCTCCTGGGAGGGACGACTGCTGATGTGGCAGTGACACAAGGTGAGGGACATGGTGGCAGCAGCTGAGTGGATGCCCGCTAACGGCTGCCTTGATGGCTCTGAAATGACAGGTGCACTTTATATGCAAGGACTTATTCTTGCTGGTAGTTAAAATCTTAAATATTTGCAAACAAAATAATGGTTTCCTATTTAGAATAATAAGCTGTTGGCTTAGTAAAACAGCGAGATATATCTATTCCGATTCAATCGTACAGTTTGTAGTGTACGTAGATTTGCGAAACGATGAGATAAAGGAATATCTCAGAACTTTGTTTTGTCTCATGGCTACTGTGAAAGTGTATGAATGCAGTGCATGGTCTCTCAGCTTGCAGAGCTTGGATTCATTGAATGAGTTTACCAAAAATGTGAATATTGCAGAATATAAAGCCTCATACTACATAACCAAGATTCATTTTTATATATTTTTTTTATATATATATTCTACTTTTATCTTTAGATTATTTATTTTTATTTTCCGAAAAGCATTTTTTTATTTTTTTTTGATCAAAAAATCTAATTTTAAATAAATCATAGATTTTTATCCACCCTGCTCTGAACACAGATTTAGGGCTGTCTACTGCCCTAAAACTCATAGTAAATCAAGCCTGCTGTGTCCATGCACATTGTGGCGTTTCAGTTTAACTGGAGGGTGCAAAATTGGGTGCCGCTGTACATCGGTTTCTAACTTCAGCTTGTTCAATTAAGCTTTAAACTGATTGGTTTCTTTGCAGAGCTGCACCAGATTTTACACTCCAGTTTTATAAAATCAACCTCATTGGCTGAAATAGATCTGTGTCCAGGGGTATGGGGGGGGGGGGGAGGGAGAAGAAATGTCTTACCCATGTACATGACGCCTTGGGCTCCATTCAAACTTGTGCTCCTGGGTTTGGATGTACTGTCCTTCTGCCTAAGTTTACTCACCTTTTTTACATGCATGTACGTACAGAAGGTGGCAGATTTGGGGGCGTGGGGGATGCAAGAGAGGGAACGTGGGAGATTTGGGGGCGTGGGGGATGCAAGGGAGGCAACGTGGGGGGGGGGGGGATTTGGGGGCGTGGGGGATGCAAGGGAGGGAACGTGGGAGATTTGGGGGTGGGAAGGTTGCAGATTTGGGGGCGTAGGGGATGCAAGGGAGGGAACGTGGGAGATTTGGGGGTGGGAAGGTTGCAGATTTGGGGGCGTAGGGGATGCAATGGTAATGTGGGAGATTTGGGGGCGTGGGGGATGCAAGGGAGGCAACGTGGGGGGGGGGGGGGATTTGGGGGCGTGGGGGATGCAAGGGAGGGAACGTGGGAGATTTGGGGGTGGGAAGGTTGCAGATTTGGGGGCGTAGAGGATGCAAGGGAGGGAACGTGGGAGATTTGGGGGTGGGAAGGTTGCAGATTTGGGGGCGTAGGGGATGCAATGGTAATGTGGGAGATTTGGGGGCGTGGGGGATGCAATGGTAACGTGGGAGATTTGGGGACGTGGGGGATGCAAGGGAGGGAAGGTGTCAGATTTGGGGGTGTGGCCAAAGTGATGGAGGGAAGGTGGTAGACTGCATAATGCACCTTGCACTGTATAATCTGAATTGTGGGAATGAGAATACATATTTATCAGCTCAAGGTGAATGTTCTTTCCGTTGCCTCCCCCAAAAATATTGAATAACGCTATTAAAGGTAAACGCTCTGGTGAATGTGCAGCTATACAGCTACCTTTTGCTATGTCCTGGGTCAGCTTCATCGCTGTATGTCGCCTTGATGCTTATAGGACAGGGATGAGAATGCAGATTCATTGTCCAATAATCGGCCTGGAGATAGTGAGGTGACATAGGCAGGAAATGGCTACTTGTGGCATGTGTCAGGAAAGTGAGAATCACAGGATTCATTGTACAGAATTCCAATTTTATGACTGGTAAATTTCCACAGATATAGAGAATATATATAGATGTTTGTCCTGAATGCACAGCAGACGGCACTTATTCCCACATAGTTTTTAGGGGTTTCTTCTAAGTAGGTACTGTTATCTTTCACCAAGTTGTGATGCGAGGGGTCCTTTAGCCCTGGTGAGTCGCTGTGTTACATTGTTGGATCCGTGAATTGCAAGGACAGCAGTGGGCATCGTTTGAGTGTGCCAGCCAGAGCTGCTTCTTTGTTTTTAGCCTGTGCAAGGGGTTGGAATTTTACATTTATACCCACGCTGGATTTATCCTTCAAGGAATACAGTGCTGTCATCTGAGGCATGCAGGTCAAATTAAGATATGTACAGAAGTATTTTTTTTTTTTTTAATATGTATTAGTGACATTTTTTCTTTTATGTTTTACATTCTAGATTACCTGGATAATGGCAACAACAAGATGGCAATTCAGCAAGCTGAGAAACTGCTCAAAAAACATAAAGACCTGCACTGTGCCAAGGTATTGCCATCGGTGTACTTTCATGTCTTGTTCACATAGGCTTCAGCATGTATATGAGCAGTGTGTACAGCAAGCTTTGAAGCACCCTTCAGCTCCAGTTTAGAGGTTAAAACTTATCTAAACCCAAACAAAAATGTAATATATTCCAGAATACCAGTCCTACCAGGTGAAAATATACGCGAAAAAAAGCCTAAAAAGAAATAATGTAGCTCCACATTTAAGGAGTGATAATCTACAATATGTAAAAAGTTTGCTATCGGGGTTAATGCTGCTTTAAGGCTTGTTTTTAAAAATTTACTGACCATTGCTAGCAGCACTTTCTTTTAAAATTTGCGTTTTAACCTCTTCATAGTATAATACATTTCTTAAAATCTTTAACAAAGCTTGCCATAAGTTTCACACATGCTTTGCAAAAACTTGCTGTATATGTCACTCTTATACAAGCTGAAGCCCTATGTGAGCAAAGTCATACAGGTGATACTCGAAATATTTGAATATCGTGCAAAAGTTTATTTATTTCACGAATGTAACTTAAAAGGTGAAACTAATATATGAGAGAGACTCATTACATGCAAAGCAAGACAGTTCAAGCCGTGATTTGTCATAATTGTGGTGATTATGGCTTGCAGATCATGAAAACACCAAATCCACAATCTCAGAAAATTTGAATATTGTGAAAAGGTGCAATATTCTAGGCCCAAAGTGTCCCACTGGAAGAAAAAGGTGCACAAGCAAGTATGACCGCAGCCGGGGGAGGATTGTCAAGAAAAGGCCATTCAAAAGTGTTGGACTTTGACAAGGAATGGACTGAGGCTGGAGTCAGTGCATCAAGAGCCACCACACCTACGGCGGATCCAGGGGGGGGTGCAATAGGGCAATTGTAGTATTGATTGGTTTGCGCTCTATTTATAGCGTCTACAAACTATGGGATAGATTTATGGCATTTATATTTAAATCTTTTTTACTAGTAATGGTGGCGATCATTGATTTTTTTTTAGCGGTACTGCAACATTGCAGCGGACACATCGGACACCTAATTGACACTTTTTGGGGACCAGTGACACTAATAAAGTTATCAGTGTTAAAAATATGTACTGTCCCTATACTAATGACACTGGCTGGGAAGGGCTTAACATCAGGGGTTGATCTGTTTGTAATGTAATAATCAAATCTAATGGAATGATAAACATGCCGCTAGTTTTAGACAAGGTTAGGACTGTACCATACGTTAAATACAGTTCTGTAAGCAACACCTTATTTTCTGGCAGTGTCCCTCCCGAGATTAGACTCTGGATCCGCCCTTGCACCACACACAGACAGATCCTGGACATGGGCTTCAAATGTCGTATTCCTCTTGTCAGGCCACTCCTGAACAACATCAGAAGCGTCTTACCTGGGCTAAAGAAAAACACACCTGGTCTGTTGCTCAGTGGTCCAAAGTCTCCTCTTTTCTGATGAGAGAACATTTTGCATCTCATTTGGAAACCAAGGAGCCTGAGTATAGAGGAAGAATGGAGAGGCACACACTGCAAGATGCTTGAAGTCCAGTGTGAAGTTTCCACAGTCTGTGTTGATTTGGGGAGCCATGTCATCTGCTGGTGTTGGTCCACTGTGCTTCATTAAGTCCAGGGTCAACACAGCTGTCTACCAGGAGATTTTGAAGCACTTCATGCTTCCTTCCGCAGACGAGCTCTATGGGGATGCTGACTTCATTTCCCAGCAGGACTTGGCACCTGCCCACACTGCCAAAAGCACCAAAACCTGGTTCAATGACCGTGGGATTACTGTGCTTGATTGGCCAGCAAACTTCCCTGACCTGAACCCCATAGAGAATCTATGGGGCATTGCCAAGAGAAAGATGAGACGTGAGACCGAACAAAGCAGAAGAGCTGAAGGCATCCTGGTCTTCCATAACACCTCAGCAGTGCCACAGGCTGATAGCTTCCATGCCACACCGCATTGAGGCAGTAATTGCTGCAAAAGGAGCCCAAACCAAGTACTGAGTACATATGCATGCTTATACTTTTTAGAGGTCTGATATTATTCTATGTACAATCCTTGTTTTATTGATTGCAAGTAATTTAATTTTCTGAGATTGTGGATTTGGGGTTTTCATGAGCTGTAAGCCATAATCGTCACAATTGTGACAAATCACGGCTTGAACTATCTTTGCTTTGCATGTAATGAGTGTCTCTCGTATATTAGTTTCACAGTTTAAGTTGCATTAGTGAAATAAATGAACTTTTGCACGATATTCTCATTTTTCGAGTATCCCCTGTACAATGTCATGGTGGACTCTTAAACTAAATGTGTTGTCGTTACCGGCTCTGTGCCGTGGTATTGCACAGAGCAGTTCTGATCCTCCTCAACTTGAGGCACCCACTGGCGCTGTCTGCTTCTCTTTTTCGAGTGCCCCTATACCAAGTGGGCAGCTATGGGGACGCTTGTGCGGGAAGCACACCCGAGCCATACTGCGTACGTTCATAGACAAGTAGTGTATAGCTCAGCCCTGCCCACCACATGATTCAAATGGCTCCCGTTGCTTTCACTAAAGCCTGTACAAGAATGTAGAGGGGAGAGAAGAGCTGCAGCTGGGCACAGCACTAGATGGATGGACTCGGGTACGTGTTTTGTGGGGGCACTGGGGGGCACTGTTATTGTAAGGTTTTTACCTTGATGCAGACTGCATTAAGTCACAAAACTTTTTGCCTTTAGAACCACTTTAAGTTCATTCTCTGAAAATGTAGAAATCTATTTGATTGGTTTATGAAAGGAGTTGCAGTAGAAACTTGTGAGATCCAAACTCAACCATTATTGAATTTGTTTTTTCATTTTGTTTTCTGTATTGATATTCAGTACAAGTCTGACCGCTGGAAGACAGGCAGGCTGTTCTCCCAGTGCAGCCAGAAAACTGTCCATGTTTAGATGGATGTGCTCATGTCTAGTGTGGTCAGTTTGAAATAGGAAAGCAGAGGGACTGGCAGAAACAGGTGTTGAACATAAGGGAAGAAATACAAAATAAAAGTTATTTCCCTATCCGTCTTTCAGGACAGCCACAACTTGAGAGATAGGCTCCTCCTCTTCCTTAGGAAACACTGCACAGCCTTTAAAATCTCTCCTCCCCCTGCTAGACCTCAGTTCTTAGTGTTTCCTCCGGTGGGGAGACACTGCTGAGGAACCAGGCAGTGCAGTCAGGGGACTGTGGCCATTATTTTTCCTATGCTTCCTAAAGGAGTTTGGGCGAAAAACTTACCGCCAAAAAACGCACCCCAACCATGTCGAGCGCGGCAGTCGGTTTGTGGGGGGTCCCTATCGTGTCCACAGGACCGCGGCGGGGGAAGCCAGCTCCGGGCACCCTGATTACAGGCCGCAGATTGTTTTTCAAAAATCGCGGGCCGAGTGGCGGGCGACGTCACTTCCGGTGCGCCTCGGAAAGGATTCCCTTTGACCCGCGACTTCCGGGTTCCGGGTCGCGGCGCTGATAGAGACCCACGCGTCCTGCTGGAGGTGTCGGATACTCGTTGGGACGAGTTAGACACAGCGCAACCACCCCACTATGTCGGTGACCTCTCCGGAACGGGACCCGACCAGGGACGCTACCTCCAGCCAGTCCAAGGTAAGGGTTTCCTGGGGAGGGTTTCCCAAAACCTTAGACTGTGTCTTTTTTCCTTCCTCTGCTTCCCCTTGGTGGTTGGGGGAGAGGAGGGAAAGGCAGCAAGGGCACCTAGCAGTAGTGTCTGTCTAGTGCTTCCCAGAGGGTTGTAACCATGTGGTTGTTTGTTACAAAAAAAGTTTTTTTTTTTTTTTTTTATCTTTGCTTTTTTAAATGTGGGTCCTTATGTCTTCTATTTCAGAAGAGCCTAGAAAAAAGCCAAGAAAAAACAGGAAGGACACATAGTTCTAAGAAGAAATGTGCTTCCTGTAGGGACTCCCTTCCTGATTCTTGGACGAAAGTTTTGTGCAGAGACTGCATAAACTCTCTAGTTGGGGAAAGGGATGCAGAACAGGGGGATAGTTTAGCTGCTTCAGTTAAAGAACTGGCCTCTACCTTTTCCTCTTTCAAATCCTTGTTTGAAAGGGTGCAACCCCCCCTGGTACCCACACAGGTTACAGCCCACCCTGAGGTTCAGGGTCCTGCACCTGCCTCTCCTGATCCTTCAGCGGAGGCAGTTGATTTTGCAGGCCCTTCTCAGGGGCAGCACTCCTTAATGGAGAATGTTGCTTCCGACTCGCAGGCAGAGTCAGGTGAAGAAGACCAGGACAGTGAGTCCAAGAAGTCTTCCAGATACAAGCTATCTCTTGATGAGGTTGAGGAACTGCTAGGTGCCATTTACACGACCCTAGGCATTCACACGGATAGTAAACCTCTTAGTCTCCATGACCAGATGTACAAAGGTCTGGGGGAACACAAGGGCAGGGTCTTCCCAGTGCACGAACTTCTGGTTGATACTGTTAAGAAGGAGTGGCAGGACCCTGAAAGAAAGCCTTTCTTTTCTCAATCCCTTAAGAGAAGGTTTCCCTTTGCGGAAGATTCCACGTCCGTTTGGAATAAGAACCCTAAATTAGATGCGGCCTTTTCCCAAGTCTCTAAAAAGACTGATTTAGCATTTGAAGATATGGGCAACCTGACGGATGCTATGGATAAGAGAATGGACTCGTTGTTGAAAAAAGCTTGGGAGTCCATAATTGGCAATTTAAAACCAGAATTAGCAGTTACAGTAGTGGCCCGTAATTTAGAGCACTGGCTCTCAAAGAGCCAAGAACATATTGAGGCAGATACGGACAAGGACACTATTTTGGCTTCCTTCCCCACAATTTTAAAAGGGGTAGCCTACATTGCGGATGCTTCAGCAGAATCCGTCCGCATGTCAGCCAGGTCAGCAGCCCTGGCTAATTCTGCCAGAAGAGCTCTCTGGCTCAAGACTTGGTCAGGAGACATTGCGTCCAAGTCTAAATTATGTGGGATTCCCTTTACAGGAGATCTCCTATTTGGTCCCGACCTGGAGTCAGTCTTAGACCGCACGGCGGATAAGAAAAAATCTTTTCCGTTTAAACGTAAAACTCCACAAAAAGGGAGAGGGTTTCGTCCCCAGAGACAAACAGGGGTCCCGAAACCAGAGACTCAAAAAAGGATCTGGACACCCAGGGGTAGGGGAAGAGGAGCGATTTTTCGCCCACCTGACCAGCCCCCCAAAAAACAATGACTCCCAGATCAGAGTGGGGGGAAGGTTGGGGGCCTTCCTCCCACAATGGGAGTCTTTGTCCCCAAACAGGTACGTATTGGCGATGGTGAGAAGGGGGTATTCCCTGGAGTTCTCATCCCTTCCGCCACAGAGGTACCTGGTCACTCAGCTTCCCAGAGCCAAGGAAAAAGCAGAAGCTCTAGTGGGGGCCTTGAGGGATCTGGAGGTCCAAAATGTTGTTTGCAGAGTCCCAAAAGGAGAGGAGAAAAGAGGGTTTTACTCCCACGTTTTCGTGGTACAGAAACCCTCTGGCAAGTACAGGTTAATCCTAAACCTGAAACCGCTGAACAAGTCAGTAACATACAAAAGATTCCGTATGGAGTCAATTTTCACGGTAAGGGCCCTCCTACCACAGAATTGCTTTATGGTCTCCCTGGACCTCAGGGACGCGTACCTGCACGTACCCATTGCAGAGGGGTCTCAGGAGTTTCTACGGCTAGCGATAGACTTGGGAACTTCGGTGGTGCACCTACAGTTCCAGGCCTTGCCATTCGGTCTATCCTCCTCACCCCGCGTGTTCACAAAGGTCCTGGCGGAACCAATAGCTTTTCTGCGTCTTCAGGGAGTGGGTATAATAGCGTACCTGGACGACCTGCTTATTTTTGCAGCCTCTCCGGAACAAGTATCCAGGGATCTGGAACTAACCAAAAAGACCCTTATGGACCTAGGTTGGCTGTTAAACCTGGAAAAATCCAGTCTAATACCATCGCAGCGCATTCCTTATTTAGGGTACACCCTGGACTCCACCCTTCTAAGGGTCTTCCTTCCATTAGAGAAGGCTCTAAAGTTAGAAAAATCGGTATCTGCCCTCCAGGGCAGCCATCAGGTTTCAATCAGATTCCTGATGTCAACACTAGGACTGTTAACTTCCACTCTACTGGCAGTCCAGTGGGCAGGGATTCACTTTCGGGCCCTGCAGGCCTTTGTACTCAGAATCTGGGACCACAGCTCAGAACACCTAGACATCCTGATACAGGTCCCAAGTCAGGTAAAGAGATCCCTCTGGTGGTGGAGAAAGATCACCAATTTGTCGCAGGGTCGTCTGTGGCATATCCGGTCTCCACTGGTTGTCACCACAGACGCCAGCGGCAGAGGTTGGGGGGCTCACCTGGGTGTACTTCCAGCACAGGGTGTTTGGGAAGTGGCAGAGCTGAAACATTCCTCCAACTGGAAGGAGCTGAGGGCGATCGGTTTAGCTCTCATCTTCTTTCAGGAGAGACTTCGAGGACACCACGTCCAGGTGAGGTCAGACAATGCGTCGGCCGTGGCCTATGTGAACAAACAGGGTGGCACCAGGTGTGTAGCCCTGTCGGCCATAACAACAAGAATCTTTCGCTGGGCCGAAACAAACACCCTGTCCTTATCAGCAGTTTTTCTAAGGGGAATAGAAAACAGTACAGCGGATTTCCTCAGTCGAAGTCAACTGAGGGAAGACGAGTGGTCCCTCAATCAGGAGGTCTTCCATCTTTTGGTCAAGAGATGGGGGTCTCCAGAGATAGACCTCTTCGCGTCCAGGGAGAACGCAAAAACACATTGGTTTTTCTCTCGGGGCAGGGGAGAGGGAGCAAGAGGGATAGATGCCCTATCCCAGAACTGGCGATTCGGGATTTGTTACGCCTTCCCACCCCCAGCTCTTCTACCACTGGTCCTGAGAAAATTTCAGCTGGAGAACACCTCACTTATCCTTGTGGCACCCCACTGGCCCAAGAGGGCTTGGTTTTCGGTTCTCAAGCAACTGACCACAGAACCCCCTCTTTTTCTTCCTCTTCGAGAGGATCTCCTCTCGCAGGGTCCAGTTCTATGCCCACAGGTACACAGGTGGAACCTTGCGGCGTGGTTACTGAGGAGTCCTTGCTGAGGTCCAGAGGTTTTTCGGACAAACTGACTGCCACCCTTCTTAACAGTAGGAAGAAGGAGACGCGTTCGATCTATAGAAAAGTTTGGCTTCGTTTTAACACTTGGTGCCAGGAATTTTCCTTTCCAGCACAAAACCACAAGTCCGTTCTAGAGTTTCTTCAGTGCGGAGCGGATAAAGGCTTGTCAGTGAGTACCCTTAAAGGCCAGGTCTCGGCCCTCAGTGTGTTTCTAGAGACCCCTCTAGCCTCCAATCCTTGGGTCATCAGGTTCTTTAGGGCTTTGTCCAGACAGAAACCTTCTCAGGGACCTCCCTTCCCCAAGTGGGATCTATCACTAGTTTTACAGGTGCTAACAGGGTTGCCCTTTGAACCCTTAGACAAGTGTTCCTTAAAGGATTTAACGTTTATGACAGTCTTTTTAGTTGCAGTGACTACTGCCAGGAGGGTCAGTGAATTGGAAGCCCTGTCCATTCGTCCTCCTTTTTGTGTAATTTTTCCGGATCGGGTTGTTTTTAAAACCGATCCGGCTTTCCTTCCGAAAGTGGCTTCTAAGTTTCATAGAAGCCAGGAGGTTGTGTTACCTTCATTTTGTTCCAATCCCTCAGGTGAAAGGGAGTTTAAGTTTAGTACACTAGATGTTAGGAGATGCATCCTACAGTACTTGGAGCTGACTCAGGGTTTTAGGAAGTCAGACTCTTTGTTTGTTTTGTTTTCTGGGACCAGAAAGGGACAGAAAGCGTCTCGGCGCACAATTGCTAGATGGCTTAGACTAGTTATTGGGCAGGCTTACGCCTTGACTGGTAGGGAAGTCCCTACAGGAATAAAGGCACACTCTACTCGAGCGGTGGCTACTTCTCAGGCTGAAAGGGCTGGAGCGACGCCAGATCAAATATGCAAAGCCGCAACTTGGTCCAGCTACGCCACCTTCATCAAGCATTATAGAGTAGACTTGGTGTCAGCAGGTGAACAAGCCTTTGGGAGAAAAGTCTTGCAAGCCGTGGTCCCACCCTAAATTGTAAGTACTCGATTATCCCCTCAAGTTGTGGCTGTCCTGAAAGACGGATAGGGAAAAATGGAGTTACACTTACCGGTAACGTCCTTTCCAGTAGTCTTTCAGGACAGCCCTAGTTACCCTCCCGAAAAGTTGGAAGAAGGGGTTTTTAATCCAGGAACATAGTATGATATTGATGTTTAAACTATGGATTACTAACATGTTCTTGTGTCTCCCCAGCGGACCGGAGTGCTCGTATAAAAACTGAGGTCTAGCAGGGGGAGGAGAGATTTTAAAGGCTGTGCAGTGTTTCCTAAGGAAGAGGAGGAGCCTATCTCTCAAGTTGTGGCTGTCCTGAAAGACTACTGGAAAGGACGTTACCGGTAAGTGTAACTCCATTTTTTTTAACACAAGTACATGGTATAACATGCATATGTCAGAAATATGAAATGTTGGGGTAACATATATTCTTTAAGCATTTTTCCAAGGTGCTTGGAATAACCAAAGTCACCAAATTCCTGCGACATATCTCCTAGGTTCTCAAAGCAATTGGGTTACAGAGAACGGGGAAGCAAGATGAAGCGTTTGTGCTGGCCCAAGAGGTAACTGCTCTGGAGCCCACCGATGACAACTCCTTGCAAGCACTCACCATCTTGTACAGGGAAATGCACAGACGTAAGTGTACACTTTATTTTTATTTTTTGCACAATTTCCAGGTTAACAGAATTTAAATTGTAGAAATTAAAACGATTGGAAAATCAGTGCAGCAGTATTCACCACTTCTTGGCTAAGGGTGCTTTGTGTCTGGATTCCCTCCTTCCTTGTCCTGCAAACATTCTGAAGAGTGCTGAAAGTACAGTACAGGTGTCTATTCACTCACTTGCAGGAAAGCAGAGTTTTTTGTTTTTTTTTTCCCTTTCTGAAGTGGAGCTTTTAGGAAACACAACGTTGCTAGATGTTCACTGTGAGGTGAGGGTGGGCACCAGCTGGGATACAGTATATCTGCAGTTCACGCTGAAGTCTTGGAATTTTTTTTAAATGAAGGAATACATGCGTTTAGCCCATAAGAAAACTATTCCCTGTTAAAGTATTAGTAAAAAAAAAAAAGGTCGGCCAAATATATATATATATATATTTTTTTTAGAAGTCAGCTGCTACAAATACCGCAGCTGCTGACTTTTAAAATTAAGGATACTTACCTGTCCTGGGCGCCCGTGATGTTGGCACCCAAAGCCGATCTATCACTAGGCTCTCGGGTGCTGCCGCCATCTTCGGTAAGGGAATCGGGAAGTGAAACCTCAATGCTTCACTTCCCGGTTCCCTACTGCACATGCGTGACTCTCGCTGTGCTATGCCATTGGTCCCTGCTGTCTTCTGGGACCTGTGTGTATCCCAGAAGCAGGGGAGGACAGAAGGCGCCGGACGTGGCGTAGATACCCGCGGGTTGCACGATTATCTATGCCAGGAAGTGGGAGAAAAATACCTGTATTACACAGGTATCTGCTCCCCCCACTCCGCCCTGAAAGGTGCCAAATGTGAAACCGGAGGGGGGGAGGGTTCCGAAAAACAAAATAACGTTTTTGGGTGGAACTCCGCTTTAATGGGGGAATCGTTTTCATATGGATTAAATGCATGTATTCCTTCATTTAAAAATTGGCAAGACTTTGGTGTGAACTGCAGATATACTGTTTTCCAGCTAGTGACCACTCTCGCCTCACAGTGAACATCTAGCCAAGCTGTGTTGTCTAAAAGCTCCACTCCAGAAAGGAAGGGGGTGGGGGGGAAAACAACAAACATGTTATACTTACCTGCTCTGTGCAGTGGATTTGCACAGAGCAGCCCAGATCCTCCTGTGATCGGGTTCCTCGCTGGTGCTCTGGCCCCTCCCACCTGCTGAGTGCCCCCACAGCAAGCAGATTGCAACACGGGCACCCGAGCCGCTGCTCTGTGTCCATTCAGACACAGAGCTGCAGCTTGGCCCCTCCCCCTCTCTTCTCATTGGTTCACTGACTTTGACAGCAGCGAGAGCCAATGGCGCCTGCTGCGGTCTCAGCCAATCAGGAGGGAGAGTCCCAGACAGCCGAGGCTCTCGTGCAACAATGCTGGATTGAATTGGGGCTCAGGTAATTATTAGGGGGGGCTGCTGCACACAGGTTTTTTATCTTAATGCATAGAGAGCATTCAAATTAAAAAAACTTTTGCCTTTTACAACAACTTTAAATCTTGTGTGCTATGCTTTGAAAATTGCTGCATCTTTGCTGCAGTTTTTTAAAAGCTCACAAAAAATGGCACCTTCTATTGTATCAGTAACTCTTGTGCATAATTTGTACCAATAGGTACTGTAAATATCTCCTAAACGTGCATCATTAGCACATGCGCTCTGAAGGGACGGCCAACCGCGTCGTTCCTTCAGCTACGTGTGCCATAAATTACGGTTCCCGCGCACGTGCTCCGGAGTGACTATCGCGGCTCCAGGCCTGTCACAGAGTCTGAGTCCGCGGACCAGGGAAGATGGACCCTTCGTTTTCAGGTATGTTTCACATAATGTGCTAGTATGCGATGCATATTGGCATATTATGCCTTTTTACTTTTGCAAGTCCTAAAAAAAAAAAAAACGGTTTACAACTGCTTTAAAAGAGGTTGTAAAAAAATAATAAAAATAAACCCTGTAAGACAAAGGCATAATGAGCTACTAGCTCATTATGAACTTGCCGTTAAAACAATGCTGTTGCAGCTGTCCTTGCACACCGCTGTCACAGCTGACATCTTTCCCGGATCTTCTTCTGGGTTTGCGGGCCCCAGCACTGTGATTGGCCAGAGACGCGATGATATGAAATACTTACCTTAGAACGAGGGGTCAGTATCTCGCCTGGTCCATGCCAGGGAGTGGACATTTTCCCTCGGCGTGTCTTCGGGTATCGCGGCTCCGGCACTGTGAATGGTCAAAGCCGCGATGTCGTCACTCCCGCGCGTACTTCTTTCCAGCAAGGTCCGGCGAACTCAGAGCGCATGCAAGGGGAATATCTCCTAAACCATACAGGTTTAGGAGATGTTCTTTTTGCCTACAGGTAAGCCTTATTATAGGCTTACCTGTAGGTCAAAGTGTAAATTAAAAGGGTATACAACTGCTTTTAAAGAACAGCAATAACTGACATTGTGAAGGTGGCAAAAGATTTTTCTGGTTCCATCAGGAATTCAATTATTTAAATATACTTCATTTGTATTTTCTTTTTGTAGCGGAGTTGGTGACTAAACTCTACGAGGCAGCTGTGAGAAAAGTCCCTACCAGTGAAGAGTATCACTCTCATCTCTTCATGGCTTATGCCAGAGTAGGGGAATATAAGAAGATGCAGCAGGTATAGAAATCATTGCTTTTTTTTTTTTTACATCCTTTTCAGTCTACAAAATGTAAATTCACTGTATGTTGACCCTTATTAAAAGGATTAAAATCTTAAGGAAAATGCACTAAGGAGTATATTTTGTTGTATATACATTTGATATTTGTAATGTATTAGTTCTAGACTGTACGCTGATGATAAATCACTACTACCTTGTGTTCTTTTGCAGGCTGGAATGGCACTTTATAAAATTGTTCCAAAAAATCCCTATTATTTCTGGTCTGTGATGAGCCTGATCATGCAGGTAAGCAATGAATATATCTTAAGATTGCTGAAGTATTCGCACCAGAAATTTTTGCTAACACCGTTAAAAGTTTTTTGGGATACGAACGTGGGAGAAAAAAAAAATCAAGTGTTCAATTTTAAGGCTTATATGCAAGTTTTATTGCCATAAAATGTGTATGGGGACCAGGGAACTGCCCCAGGGGACATGTATCAATGCAAAAAAAAAAAAAAAGTTATTAAAACAGAAGTTTTTTTCAGGAGCAGTGATTTTAATAATGTTTGAAGTGAAACAATAAAAATGAAATATTCCTTTAAATATCATGCCTGGGGGGTCCCCTTAGTTGGCCTGTAAAGTAGCGCATATTTCCCATGTTTGTAACACGTCGGAAGGAGGCTGGGTGGCCCCGCCCTTATAACTGCTGTCATCGTGAAAAGACAGCAGTCGGCGCAATGCCTCACATTTTTTGGGTCTGTCTGCACCGTAATTTATTTTTATTTTAAATAAAGGAATTGTCTTTTGTTGTGCTTTTACGTTTTGACACTTTTTTGGTGAATGGGTAGAGGTAAATGGTGTGTGTGTGTGTGTGTGTGTGTGCGCGAGCGCGTATAAAAAAGTAGTCTAGCGCTAAAGAAATACAACCCTCGTGCAAACTACAATAATTATAGAAATTGCAAGAGAAATGGCTCCTGGGAGCTAAATAAAGTGCAATAGTGGTGAAAACTGACACCTTCACATATGTTCCAGTGAATCAATGAAGGTCAACAAAAGATGGAAGACAGTGATCTAGTGCAAACGTGCAAGAAATATATATGTGCAAAAATAGTTCAATATTGCAATCTAAGTAGGTGGATGGATGTTCAGTTCAAAATAGTCCCATACAATGGGCAAAAATGTAGAAATCCAATCCTCAAATTCTTTAGGAGACTTTATCACAATATATATCCTATCCGTAGTATATTCTCAATTTGGAGTATTGAACCTTAGTGGGGATCCTACACCGGTCTCCGAGAACTCTCACCTGAATTATATATAAGGGCACATCAGCTCTCTCAACTCTCCTCTGCTATTGGTTACTGACGTTCCTGTTGTGTAACATCCTCTACCTCTCACAGCAATTCCTCAGATGGTAGCTTTCCACACATGACCTGGACTCTGTATGTCTACGGGGCCCCATTATATTTATGTATGTATGTATGTGTGTGTATATACATACATTTTTTTTTTTTAATATATATTATAATGTGTGTCTCCCTCAGCAGAGTGCGTTGTGATTGGCCAAAGCATAATGCACTGAAATCTCGCAGTGCCTTTTGGGGCGTTCCGCGGCGCTCGAATTTTCCGCGAACGCCCTTTAATATTTGCTGTTCAGCGAACACCCGATTTTCAAGCTCCTCCCTAGAAAGGGGTAAAAACTTCCGGAGCTCAAGTGATTTAAATAATTTTTTTTTTTTGAAAATGCATCAATAAATATTCTATTATCTTTGGCAATCATCAACCTTGTCTGTATATATCTGCTTTGAAAACCAGTCAATTTAAACTTATTTTTATTTTCTCTAGTCTATTTCAGCTCAGGATAAAAAATTGTCTAAAACAATGTTTTTGCCACTGGCTGAAAGAATGGTTGAGAAGATGGTAAAGGAGGACAAGATAGAAGCGGAAGCTGAGGTATGATCCTTTATTATTTAATTTTTTTTTTTTTTTTTATGAAAATGTTTTTCCCTGTATCCTATTACATGTGTGAGCTGATGGCTAATATTGGTAACATGGTGACACAATTCCTGCTAATTTCTCTAACTGACAAAGAAATCGAATGTGCCTTGTGGCAGCAGTCCAAAAATTGTAGCTAACATTTCCCAGAATTATCCCCCACTCCTGTAATCTGGCTCGCTACTTTTTCATACATGCTCTGTGCCATGTGTTCGAAGCCCTTACAATTTTTATTCTTTTTGGTTACTTTTTTTTTAGTTAAATATAACATTTTAGTGTGTTTTTGTTCAAAAAGGGCGAAAAGAGTTTTGATGTTTTCTGTAGCCCTGTCCTAGGGTGGCCACACTGCTTTGCCATACATATACGGTATAAAGTGTAACCATTCCTCTCTGGGCTACATGTCCACCCCACAAAATCGGTGCCCATGTTGGTGACGGATCGAATGCAAGATATGCTACTCCAAGCATTTCCTTTTCAATGGACCACGACTTAACTATATCTTGGTATAAAGCTGTTCCCTTTTATGATGGGCTCTACCAGGCCAACTATTCAGTGTTTATGCAGGTTTCTGTGCTCGTAACCTTCTTGGAGTCCTCTCCCAATGTCCTGTTTTGGTAGGTAATGCGAACTGCATTAATTCTATCTTTCTAAACTCTCTTCTTTGTTTTCAGAGTTCTGCTGGTTAATATAGCTCCACTCTTAATACGTCTTGCCACTTATCTTCCACTTTGGGCAACTATTAACATGGTTGACTCTCATCCTATCCCGATAGTTGCCTTGCCCCCTCCAGGGTCCCATCCCTCCTACCTTTAGACCCTGCTCTGCTCCATACTCTTCGACTTTGGGACTGTTAAAAAAACTGGACAGATTTCCCTTAATTTGGCATTACTTCCATTTGCTTTGCTGCCCCCTGCCCCCAAAATGCTACGCAGTTCCACTAGTGGTCCGTGCAGGGCTTTACGAATGTTCACTCTCTCCTCATTCCTACCAGGGTTCTGACCTTTGAAACCCCTAGTTCCTCACGAGTTACCGTTTTATATGAGCATTTCAGTTACTTATAGCTCCGTCACTTCGTTTCTGGCCTCTTGATCCCAACCCACCCCATATAGTCTGATGCCCTTTGAAATTATTTGTCGCTTTTGTCCACACTCATCGGGCCTCGTTTGTCTGGTTTATGCGTCAATAATTTCTATCAAGCAACCCCCTCCCCCCGTAAGACAATATAGGCAACAATGGGAGCATGAACTGCATTCGAAGCTGGTTCCTCAGGGCTGGCAGATCATGACTTTTGGCTTTCACGAAGTGTTCGAGACATGTTCTTCTTTAAAGATTGTAAAAAGCGGTGTTATATGCCGGCCCGTTTGTCTTGCATTATCCCTCACCTGGTTTTTGCGGTGGTATCCACATAGGAACAATGGCACATACATTTAGTGGAATTGTTCAAAGGTGAGCAGACCTTGGAGTGGGGTCTTTTCTTCGTACATTGTTGCGCTCTAAAGCTTGGTACACACGGGCTGAATGTCGGGCGACACTGCTGGCCAGTTCAATAGAAACTGGCTGACATTTGACCCATGTGTATAGCAGCCGGTCCGGGTCATTACCAAAAAACTGTCTGACCAGCACTCTCTCAGCATTCTAAGACCCCATACACACGATTATATTTTCTGCAGATTTTTATCTTCAGATTTACCAAAACCATGTAGTGCAAGGGCCTGTCTGATTGCATACAAATTGGTACTCTTAAGGTTTGACCTCATATTATATGGTTTTGGTAAGTCTGAAGACAAAAATCTGCAGTCAAAGCCACTGACAGATATGCTGTCTCATTATGACAAATTTCTAAGTTTGGCAACCTTCGATATCGCATTCTCCCCAGGGGTCAAGTCCTGGGGAAAAAGTGTGTGAACTCCCACCCAAGATCCACTCCCCCCGCCAAAAAAAAAAAAAATGATTACTAAACCACATGTGTTTTTTTGTTTTTGTTTTTCTATCCACTGTACCTTAGTAATCCTTTGTTACTGGCCACTTCCTGTATATGGATTCATCATTATAAGCAAGTTCTTTCTAAATCCCGTAATAACTTGCGGCAGACCTCCGCAATGTCTCCTAGGAACAATGACAAAAGCTCCCAGGAGACATTGCGGCCTCGAGGAAGTGACGGAATACCCGCACACTACCGGATTAATCCATATACAGGAAGCGGCCAATAACATAAAGGATTACTAAGATTCGTCTGCCCCTGACAGTGACTCGAGCTGGGCATCGCCGCTTAGTGAAGGATTGGCTCGGCCGCTCTAGTCCTTCAAAGGGAACTGCGTTCCTGCTGTGAAAAAAGTGCAGGGACTCCGTTCCCACGCGTTCCCGCAGGACTTGAGCCCTGATTCTCCCCTTCGCATTTTTTCATCATTAGACATTATATACTTTTGCGCCTCTAACCCCTGGGATACTCTTGTTACTCTTGCTGTTTTTTTTTCCTTTTCTTCCCTCCCCTTTTTATCCTCCTTTTTCTCTTATCCTCATTTTTTTTTTCCGCCTCCTAGATTATCTGTTATGCATAGTGGTCCTTTTTGGCTGTTATTTTCTGGTTCCTTTTCTGTTTTTACTGTTGGACAACATTCACCTTATGTGTGCGCGACCATTATGTCTCTATTTGCATTATATGTGGACCTTTATCTACCCATCGTGTACCCAATTTCATTTTCCTGTATTGTTTTTTTATTTGTGCACTATTTGCTACTCCTTGAATATGTCAGGTTTTTTTTTTCTGTTGCTATCCATTAATAAAACTTATTTTAACAGAAGTGTGAGCATCCTCGCCCTAGGACAGGAAGTGTTACTTGCAGAATCGGCAAGTGAAAATAAAAGCCTTGAAAAAGCTGAAATATTAAATGTTTGCTTGGGCCTTGATATGCTTTTAACCTTTTTATACAAACATACGCTTGTTTTATACAATTTCTGTATTTTTTAGGTTCCATATTCTCTTTTCTGAAATCTTCTAGATCATGGTTTCTTAATTGTTATGTATGCATTTATAAATCTGTATCTAGTGGAGTGTGTACTGTATAATAGTTACATTTTGTGGATACTTTTAACTGTTTTGAGGTTGAAGCAAACAAGCCAGGGTGATTACTTCTATGGCTTCACGTACCACTTGGTGAGAAACCGAGTCCTAGACTTTGGAGCATTTAAGAAGTGCTTATCTAGCACACTCATCTGGCAGCAGACACAATTAAGCTGCTTGTGTAAAGGGTTTACTCCTAAGAAAGAGGCTTATATTAAACTACGTCTTTCACCCCATCAGCAATGATATACATTTAATTGTTAGAAGTAGTCAGATTATGGCTGCTTTAATTTCAGTAAATTGAAATTGGCTCATTTTACTTTTAATGAATTAATAAGTTGTGGCAGTTTTAATGTTTTCCATGTAGCAATGGCTTTTTCATTTATTTAGTCTCAGCAGTGTGATTGCTGTCTGTTGCAGGTTGAACTGTACTACATGATTTTAGAACGTTTGGGGAAATATGAAGAGGCACTAGAAGTGATCAGGGGCAAGCTAGGAGGTATGTCTCTAACAGGAGTAATTTTTTTACTTTAACTTGTGCGTATAATTAAAAGATCTTTGCAGAAAAATTGTTTAATGGTATTTTCTGAGTTTGTGCGGTTATGGTTTTGGAAGCGGGTGATGAAGGAACTTATTTGGTAAGCCGCACAGTCTTTGATGCAACAAAGAGAGGTTTTATTCATGATCAAAGATGCAATTTATTTCTTCAGACACTGGAACCGTTTCAACCACCCCTGCTCCTTATAAAGTTCAACAGGTAAGTAATCATCCTGCATTTAACTTGCTGGGATAAGGAAATGTGTCCTCTGCATAACAACCAAGTGACCAACTTGCTTGCCCAGTATACAAGGAAAGCAGAGTCCTATCAAAATAGGAGTTGATTTACCAAAGGCAAATATGCTGTTCACTTTGCAAGGGAAATTTCCCAAGAGTTTAGTAAATGTGGTGAAATGTCACCTTTTCAAATCCACACGGGAGCCAGGGGGTGGGGCTGAGTCTTGCTGTCTGTGTTATTAGGACTCAACAGGACTCGGGAGCGCGCCCGCACAAGTGCCCCCTTGGAAAGTGGCACTCCGAGGGGGCACTCGAAGAGGAGGAACCAGGAGCGTCGCGGGGGCACCCCAGAAGAGGATCTGGGCCATTCAGTTCAAAACCCTTGCACAGAGGAGGTAAGTATAACATTATTAGTTAAAAAAACAAACAAAGCTTTAAAATCCCTTTAAGATGAGATGGTACATACATTCCGAACCATCGATTTTGGTTCGGACTGCATTGTCATTCATCACAAACGGTGAGAAAAGAGATGAGTGAACAGATCACCCATGCCTAAAAAGAAATGTGTTCCCTTCACACTATCCTGGGTTCATCAAACAGGTTTTTAAATAGTATTAAGGCCCATACACACTATAGGACATTTTGACAACAAACTTCAAAATTAAATGAGCAGGTTTTTCTAAAAATCCGACCGCGTGTACGCTCCATCAGACAAACTTTTTCAGACAAAAGTTCACTCTGCAAACAGACAAACTTTCTGGTAACAAAATTGCTATGGTGCAAAGTCCTGCCGTGTGTACAGAAATCCATCTGACTTGAGTCCAAAGTACAAACACACATGCTCAGAACCAATGCAAAAGATCAGACAGGGTGGCGGGAAAGGGCTGAAAAACCATGTGATTTTGGTAAAGTTTTGCTGAAAGTCCTGCCGTGTGTATGCATACCAAGTTCACGGCCAACGCCCTTTGAACAAAAATCCACGGAAACGTTTGTTTGAAGTCCGATCGTGTGTATGAGGCTTTAATGTTGGTAAGACTGGTAAAACAAAAACCTTGCGATTCCCATGATCATCTTGGGGGGGGCGGCCAAAAGATGTGGTTAATTTCCATGTCTGGGTTGTGTACTGTGCTCACTAATAGTCAAAGGTAACAACATCATACATCTGAGTATAGACATAATTTATCTGTCAGCCTAAATACAATATGATATATATGGGCTTGTCTGTCTTGCTGTCAAATTTACACATGGGGAACCAACCCTGAAGATGAGTCAGGGTTTCCCAACTTCTAACATGAATACACCATTAGAAAGTCGACCGATTGCTCAACCGACAACCAACGAAACGGCATTCGTTGGTCAAAATAATCGGCAACATTAACTAATCCAAAAAATCTTTAAAAGAGCAATCTATTTCATACGTAGTTTTGACGTCTCGCATATAAGTGGGGTTGTCTACTTGTTCCGCTCATGTGTAATAATGTTCAAGAGATGTTTTACGGACGACCTTCACCCCAACAAATAGAATATCATTCATTCGCAAACGATACAACGCAATTATTCCATTTTTTTTTTCAATGGGTCTTTTTCATTCTTAATATTGATATTGGGTATTACTTGCTGGGCATCGGGCGAAAATTTCCGTTCCAACGATCGGCCCATTTTCTACTCCATTTTCTTATCGTATGTATTCCTGCCATAAAACTATATAACCATGTTAAATTCCACACTAGATATAAATAGTGAAAGCGAGGACAGCTGCTTGCACGTGTCAACAGATACACACCTACTACAAATAATTCACACAAAGTGCAGCTCTTATCACAAAAGCATGAATTGAATTAATGTAAATTCAAGAAAACACAGTCAGTCCTTACAAAGAAAATCCATGCATAAGTGTTGATGTTTAAAAAGAAGAAATAAAGACCAAAAAGCCCACCAATGTGCAAAAAAGGTGCCTCCCATGAAAAAGACTCCCCCCCCCCCCCCCCCCCCCCCCCCCCCAAAGGTCCAGTGAAGGTGGCTGCTTATCAAAGGTTATTGGCTTTCAAACTAATGAAAAGCTAATGAATGATTAAAACACCACTGCAACTTTAATCCCAATCCATGGGGACATAATAAAATGCAAAAACTCAGTGCAGTATGTGCTTATAAAAACGTGTGTAAAGAAAACCACTGGCATTTAGGATTAAAAAGACACATCACAATGTCATAAAGTTGTAGCTATCAAATTGTCAGCAACCGGTTCCTGGCGGCCACTGTACGGGGTGACAAAACATGTTGGGTGATGCCTTGCGCTTTTCGTCATACGTTTTGATGCCAGGGGTGTGTCTAGCTAGAAGGAACCTTTTGTCGAAAGCCAATAACCTTTGTTAAGCACTCACCTTCACCCTCACTGGAGCTTTAGGTTAGGGTGTCTTCTTGCTTTCTCCTCTTTGGAGCTTTATTTTTTTTTTTCACATTTTGTTGACTTTTTTTATTCTTTTATTTTCTTATATCAACACTTATGCAGGGATATTATTTTTTTTTTTTGTAAGGTCTGATTCTTTTTGTGTTTTTCTTTGAATTGATTTTATGTATTTGTGATGAGCTCTGCATTTTGTGTGAAGGATTTCCCAACAAACTTTTTCCATAGGTTACAAATAGCCATTATTACCAGTTGAAAAATCATAAAGAATCTGATCTGGGATATATGGTAAATGATGAGCTGCCCAAAATTAAAAGGCGGAAGGATTACATTCCTGATTTTAAGTAGTGTAAGGTGTGATGGACCCACAAACTTTTCACTACATTCCCGAGGGTTAAATAGAGATTTTTGACTAGGGCTGTAACTAACGATTATTTTCATTATCGATTAGTTGGCCGATTATTGTTTCGATTAATCGGATAATAGCCTTAAAATTTAAACTTTTTTTTATTGGGCCAATTTGTTGTTGGGCAGATTACAAATTAGCGCAAAAACACGTTACATGCGTTTCTGCAGCTTCTCCATTGAAGTATATTGAACCAAAATAAACAAAGTAGCACCGTTTTGCGTTAAGTCCTTGCCCTTTCCAAATACGCAGCAGCTGAAAAAAAAAATCATGGATGTGAACATGTCCCATAGGAAAACATGTAAATAAACTGTATTGTGTTTCTGCAAAAAGCACCAAAAAACAGAGGTGTGAACCCGGCCTGAGATGTTAAGTAACTGTCCCACAGTAAAAAAAACCAAAAATAAGTAAAGAGCAAATTATCACTACTGTAAGGAGTTAATTTTTTTTTTTACTGTGGGACAGTGAAAGTAATATTTACAGTAGCGATTTGCTTTTTTGTACTATAAAGGGCTAATTTTTTTTTTTGTTTTGGTTTATTCCATTATATTACTGGCAGATTGGAATCGATTAATTTCATAATCGATTAGTTGTCGATTAATCGATTAGTTGTTTCGGCCCTAATTTTGACATTTATTTATGTGGTTGATTTATACTTCTTGCAGTGTTTTCTTCTGTCTTTTTACAGAGGAGTGCTTTGGCCCAGAAATTTTTTTTTGGTTCTTGCTGAAAGATTTTGATTTTTGACCATTCACAATCTTCTTTTTGTTACTTTAATAGGTTGGTTGCTATGCAGCTGAGATATATACACTTTCTCTTCCCAGTTTGTTAAATTTTAGGTGAATATTTACCTGTAACCTGTTGAACGTAAACTGTCCACTTTATAAGGAAAATTGCATTTTTTTTTTTTTAAGGGATTTTTCTAGTGTTGCACTGATACTATATCGGTACCGCTACCGAGCATTTGCACGAGTACTTGTACTCGTGCAAATGCTCCAATGCCTGATCTGATACATGGGCAGTCGGGAATGATTGGTGCAGTGGCGCTGGCAGTTACAAGCACATATCTCGCCAAGATAGACAGCCACTTCTCCTCCTCCCTCCTGTGGCTCTCTGCTGCTTTATTTAAATCTACGCAGGGGGAATCGGTGCTTGTAACTCCCCCACTTTATACTGATCGTCCCTGACTGTACCCTGTGCTCCCTCTCTGCCCCAGATCTGTCAGGGTGGAGAGTGGAGGAAGGAGCTGGTCAATATGTAAATTACTGGCTCCTTCCTTTACTGAATGCAGTTGGTGATCACTGACTGTTTATTCATATCTGAGCATCGTAAACCTTCTCTTTTTTTTTTTTTTTTTTTTTTTTTTTTTTTTTTTTACGTTGCTTAAGTTTATGAATGGAGAGGAGCCTCCGTCTCCTCTCCCATTCATCTTCAGTGCAGCTGAGGCTGCAGAGAAAGGGACTTGGTAATCTGTGTCCTCCAGTCCCTTTCCCTGTCTCAAAGGGGAGATGTCGGGGGTCTGATATCTCACCAGAGCCCCTCCGCCCAACACGTCTGTCACGTGACATAAAAAAAAAAGTATCGGTAACCGGTTTCGGTGAGTACTTTGGGGGGAGGGTGGAGTAGAAAGTATCGATGTAACCCTAGATTTTTCCTCCAGAGCTCAGTGACTGAGGGGAAGCTCTAGTGACTCCCATCAACCAGTCATATGCAAGCAAAAATACTTTTTTTTTTTTTGTTTGTTTGTTTTTTTACTTTTACTTGCACATGAATGGGTATTTTTTGCAAAGTGATATTTTACTACAGTCACAAAGTATGAATAATTCCCTTGCAAAGTGTACAGTCTATTTTCCTTGTGTAAATCTACCCTTATGTATTTTTGTTCTTGAATAAACCTCTTTTTTTGGATTATAACGTGTGCGGTTTACTTTCTATATTTGATTGTTGGAGTCTACCTGAAACTTGTTAGCACAGTTGTTAGACACCTGTTGCGTGCACCTCAACCATTTTGCTTTTGTGTGTGTGTGTGTGTGTGTGTGTGTGTGTGTGTGTGTGTGTGTGTGTGTGTGTGTGTGTGTGTTCAGGTATGTATATAATTTATTTTCTTTTATTTTTCACAATCATGTCAGAAATGGGCAACTGTTTACATTTCCATACATGCCTTTTTTTATTCTTTAAAATAGCATAACTAATAATGGGGAGTAGATATTTTATTTTTAAGTAACTTATAATTTTTATTGGTTGTTTTACACGACTTGCACATTGCTATTCACCAGCGGTTGGTTCTTGAAAAATAATTTCTTTGAAAATGAATTTTTTTATTTTATTTTTTAGGAATATTTTTTTTTGGGGGGGGGGGGGGGGGGAGTTTCTTCAGTTTTATACTATACTGATCTACAGGGCCCTGTTGTGAAAATCTGTTTGACATTGATCTTCTTACCTGTCTTTCATATAACCATCCCAGCAAAAAAGAAAATATCAATTGTATGTGTCAAGAGGGTGCTGTGGGTTATACAGAGGTTATAAAGTGGCATTATCTTTTGTAAAATGAACTCTTATAGGTATGGCTAGTCTTAACAATAGATTAGACATGGTTTACCCAGATAGAACTATGCATGGACAACTAATATGAACTCTCACACTTATTGGACATTTAATGTTTGTTTTGTTACTGTTCAGAGAAATTGACCAGTGAACTGCAGAGCCGTGAAAACAAGTGTATGGCCATGTACAAGAAGCTCAGCAAGTGGCCTGAATGTAATGCTCTCTCAAAGAGACTGCTTTTGAAAAAGTAAGTTCTGAGCTTTGTGTATCATCTCTGCCTTAATTTACCAGCAACTCATCAGGACTGGGAAATGGAAAAGCTGCCATTGCCTACTAGTTTCTGAAGGTGCATACTACGAGGCTGCATCCCGATCTTCCTTTTCTATTTTTGTGAATTAAGGGGGTTACGGATCTAGGTATTGATGTCCTGATCATGGCCTGTGCTTTCAAAGATAATTTGGTGATAGTATCCTCACTTGGCATCTTCTTGTTAGATTTGTACATATTTACTTTAGTGTGTGTGTTCGTGTAGAATAATACAATTTAAATTTGTCTGACGGAAAGCCTACCATATCTTTTGCTGATGTTACTTGGCTTGTGTGGAGCACCTAGGTATTTACATGGCTTGCGTGCTGATACCACTTCACAGCTACAATAAATCTATACAGACACACACATAGGTGTGCACAGCCTATTGCATTAGGGTGTGCACCCCAAAGATCAAACATATTTGCATGTGTATATACAGTATACTGATGGTGTCAGCAGAGCGGTGGACGGTGTCAATAGGGCAGTGGACAGTGTCAGTAGTTAGGGAGCTTTGGTGAAATATCAGGGGTCTATTTCTGTGCGTTACTACACATTTAACGCAGTATATTTCAGTGCATTACTGCACGTTTAATGCAGCATATTTCTGTGCATTAGTGCACATTTAACGCAGTATATTTCAGTGCATTACTGCATGTTTAACGCAGTATATTTCTGTACATTAGTGCATGTTTAACACAGTATATTTCGGTTTGTTATGTGCCATTTAATGCTGTATTATTCTGTGCGTTAGTGCACATTTAACGCAGTATATTTCGGTGCAATCTGTGATTAGGCTGTGCCCAGGCACACCTGGCACACCCTGTGCGCACGCCTATGGACACACACCATTGATGGGCCTCATTGGCCTGTAAAAAATTGTAGGTGGGTTGAAACGTTTTTGTTTTAGAAAAAAATGTATTGCATCAAAATCTAGTTCACCAGAATGGTTTTCCTTAAACGAGAAATTCAAGTTGGGGCTTGCGTATATCAAGGGAGCAAACAACAAGGCTAGAGGATAGCACATATGTATAAAAGAGTGAAAGGGAAGGAACAGTCTGAAACGCTTTTATGTAATACATGTAGTTCCCTTAAATGCTAAAATTAGTCTGGACCTATTTTCTGACCTTAACTGAATAAACAGCTGGCCTTGCAAACCATTGCAATGGTAACTTTTTCCCAGGACTTGTTTGGAAAATACAAGTTAGAATATAATTTACAACACCTGACCGCCACCAGTGTTAATTTTATCGACTAAAACATTTTAGTCGACTAAATTAATACTATTTTAGTCAACTAATGTACGACTAAAACAATTGAAATTCCTAAAATGGGACTAAAATGCCATTTTAGTCAAAAGACTAAGACTAGAACTAAATTGAAATTTGACTTCAGAATGAACATTGGTCTGCAGTGCATGTCCATGCCTCAATACCATAAATCATATATTAGGTTTTTTCACTCCAGCAGTATATAATGAGTTTGGAAATTGTAGAGAAATGTTAACTAATGCATTACAATTTTTAAGTGCACCCATTAGATTTTAGTTGACTAAAATGTACTGGAAATTTAGTCGATTAAATATGACAAACAATTGCAGAAGACTGAAATGCGACTAAAATGCCACTTTAGTCCTAAGACTAAAACTAAATTGAAATTTGCTGCAAAATTCACACTGGCCACCACCACTGTTACCTGCTGTAGACAAAAGCTTAGGGTTACATTGTACATGGATCAGTGTTGAATATGAATATTCCTTTGCAATATTTTTGTTTTGGTTGCCTGGCACATGCAGATATAAACCGATTCAACACTTTGCACACTTGCTCTGGGTCAGTGATTTGGATCAAGAGTTCTGATGGGCGGCATACTTGTTCCAGGTCAAAGACTTGTGGGCATCAGCATGATTGCCAAGCAACTGGTATTTTCATAGTGAGATGAGCCACTGCCATTTCTACATTCAGTGTGTTTCAAGGTCTGTTCACGACAGTCATTGGACTGGGGAGTTCAGACCTTTTGTATCAAAGTGGAACGAGTTTCAAAGAAGGCACACCAAGATTTTCTTCCAAGTAAATGTGACCGCTGTCATATGTTTCCTTTCATGCAGAGCTTTTACTTTTAAGGTTTACAGTGAGTAGCAGGTTCAGCATAAAGATTTCCACTTCAAGATTTTCTCTTCCCTTTGACTCCAAGAGGCAGCGTGTGTTTCTCTCAATTCTTCAGCATAAATGTTTCTATTTTGCGTAATAAATGTATGTAATTTTTTTTTTTTTGCAGCCCAGATGACTGGCAGTTCTATATTTCTTACTTTGACTCAGTGCTGCACCTTGTTGATGGTTCATGGACTCCTCCAGTAGAGGGCCCAATGTAAGTCTTTGTTGCATTTTGTTCTTTTACTACTTTATACCTCAAAGATTTAGATCGGCTTTGGTGAACTGAGGCATTGAAAATTGTGACGTTCGACTGGAAATAAACTGTTAAAAGTATTTGCTGCAGTATCTCTGAATCTGTGTATTTTGCTGCAAACGGCAAGATAGTCTTAATCTTAGTAAAGATTGTTGATGTTTGCTATTTCTACCATGATTTTCTGTTTAAAATGGTATAATGTGATTTGGAAAGCTAGGTTTTAGTCTCAACTGAAGGTAATTGACAGCTTGGTGATTGGGCAAATACATTAACGTTTACCTGTCATGAGACAAATATGTAGGCTGCTGTTGATGACTTGAAAATGCTAGTTCCTGGACTCTTTGGCATTACTACTCCTGTATCTTGGACGCAGACCAAACAGAGTGAACGAGCCAGAGAAAAGTCTGAATTTCTAATTCCCTATATTTGTTCAAGGTTCATAATATTGAAATAAAAGTATACATATGACCACTAGACATGTGCACACTGAAATATTTGTTTCGGAATTTCGTTTTCGTCCGAAAAAATACATTTAGTTACTCCCGAAATTCGTTTTTATTTTGTTTTGTTAAAAAATGCATTCGTCCGAAAATCCAAATTAAAGGGGTTGTGAAGGTACACCACCTTTTTAGGAACATTTGACCGGAAATGTACTATTCGACGTTCAGTTTAGCTGCTCAGTCGAATCTTCTTAGAACATTCGACAGACACCATAAGCCTTCAATGACAGATTCAACCTTAAAGGTGTTGTAAAGGTACAATTTTTTTCCTAAATAGATTTCTTTACCTTAGTGCAGTCCTCCTTCACTTACCTCTTCTTTCGATTTTTGCTTTTAAATGTCCTTATTTCTTCTGAGAAATCCTCACTTCCTGTTCTTCTGTCTGTAACTCCACACAGTAATGCAAGGCTTTCTCCCTGGTGTGGCGTGTCATGCTCGCCCCCTCCCTTGGATTACAGGAGAGTCAGGACGCCAACTAACACACAGCTCCTTTCTCTATCGGCAACATAGAGCGTCCTGTGGTCCAAGGGAGGGGGCGAGCACGACACTCCACACCAGGGAGAAACCCTTGCATTACTGTGTGGAGTTAAACAGAAGAACAGGAAGTGAGGATTTCTCAGAAGAAATAAGGACATTTAAAAGCAAAAATGGAAGGACGAGGTAAGTGAAGGAGGACTGCACTAAGGTAAAGGAAGCTATTTAGGAAAAAAATTGTACCTTTACAACCCCTTTAAGGTCGAATCTGTCATTGAGAGCTTATGGTGCCTGTCGCTGGTTCTAAGAAGATTCAACTGAGCAGCTAAACTACGTCGAATCGTACCTTTCCGGTCAAATGTTCCGCCTACAAGTTATAGAAGAATTCTAATGTTGTATGACTAGTAATAATTATATTTATAAATTATTACTAGTCAACCAACATTCAAATTCTTCTATAGCCAATGGGCCGAGCATTTGACCGGAAATGTACGATTGCGGCGTCGTACAGTTTAGACGCTTGTCAAATCTTCTTAGAACTTTCGACAGACACCATAAGCCTTCAATGACAGATTCGACGTTTGTATGTTTTTCGATGCTTCGTCGAATCTTCGTCCATGTCAAAAGGTCTACCCCCCAACACGGTCTCTAATGTTGAATCCTTTCCCTCTATGTAGAATAATCTTTGACTAATAGAGTTAAGGTTAGGCACATTCGACCATAGGTTCGATAGACACAGATTGCTATTGTCAGCGTTGTCGAATCTCCTATCTATATCGAACTGTTGTAGCAACGAAAATAAAGCATTTTTTTATGTCGGATGTTTCGGATTCTGCACTTTCGTTTGTTAAAACGATAACGAAAATACCTAAAATTCGGACTAAAACAAATGCACGTGTCTAATGACCACTAGTATTTTCAGAAGGCTCCTACATATTTCTAACACCTTTTTCAGTCTGTTTAGCTCACTTTTTTCTTCTGGGATAGATCATATGATCAATGCCTAAACATTGGGTCTGCCACTAGGGGGAGCCTAGAGCCCACATTTCTGCAGCAGAGTTTTATTACAACTTCTGGGGAGAAAAGTATGGATCGCTGTCCTTGGAAAATGTTATATTAATTGTGTAGAAAAAGCCAATTTAGACATGCTTTAAAAACTATTTTCATTTAACATTCCAGCCTTCTGGCTTTAAAAAATAAAACTCTAGTCCAGTGCTCAAAATTTCAAGTCCTGAACTACTAGCCAGGCCTTAAGGGTTACTCGCCACCAGTTGACCCAACCAATCCCTACCCTGCACCACCCCTATTTCGGCCCTTAAACACGCCCTCATAAATTATCTCATGAAATGACACTTGCATGTTTTATGCAGAATTAAGTTACAAACATTATCAGTGCAGCCACACCTGTGCCCACCATTGCGGCCTCTGCTCACTGTGCCTACCATTGCGGCCTGTGCCAACTTTGCAGAGGATCGCCCCAGGGGAGGAGGAGCTGGGGGTGGGGGGGGGGTGGAGCGCGGGTACCGCCGGCATGCGGGGATTGATCGGGAGCTGTTCTCCCCGGGGAAGAGAAAAGCCGCGGGATTACAGAGCCAATAGCCCGCTGTTACAGCCGAGTTTACATTGCAATTGCCTCCGCTCTTGGTTACACACAGCCCGCCTCCTGACCCCGTGCCTGTATCAGATTGACAGAATGGCAGTCCAATGCTGGGACGTGTTCTGTCTATATGATACAGGCGCGGGGTCAGGAGGCGGGGCTGTGTGTAACCACGAGCGGAGAGGAGGCAATTGCAATGTAAAGTCGGCTGTAACAGCAGGTTATCAGCTCTGTAAGCCCGCGGCTTTTCTCTTCCCCGGGGTGATCGATGGGAGAACAGCTCCCAAACAATCCCCGCATGCCAGCGGTACCCGCGCTCCCCCCCTATTCCCAGCTCCTCGCCAGAAACAATTTTCCACTCGCAAAATGCGAGTAGGCGAGTGGAAAACTAGAGGGCTGCAGTAGTCAATTGGAACTGTTTTTCCAGATCAAGCGGAGGAAAAAAATATGGAATAACTAAATTCTGAGGAAAGTGTTATGGAATCACCATGTACTTTGCAGTTCTAAAACAAACGTCATGTATCAGATAACATCTGCTAATTAGTCTTCAGTTAAATAGTGCTTGCACACCTCGGTGAGCTGTTTCACCAACCTGATTGAATCGTGGCTCCAACATGAGAGATGTCAGTTGAAACGGGAGAGGATTATAAAACTTCAAGGAGGTAAATCATCACGGAATGTTTCAAAAGATGTTGTTGGTTCCCAGTGAGCTGTGTCTAAAATCTGGACCAAGTATAAATCAAATGAGAAGGTTGTTAAAGGAAAGTGTACTGGTAGACCAAGGAAGACATCAAAGTGTCAAGATAGAAAATGTAAATCAATATTCCTTATAAACAAATTTCACAACATAACAAATGGTTGTAAACTGGAGTCAATGTCTGTGACCGAACTAAGACATGGCCTAAGGGAAATGGGATTTACAGAACATACAGCAAAGCCATCATTGACGTCTAAACAGGAAAAAAAAACAAGATTTCAGTGGGCTAAAGAAAAGCAACATGAACTCTGGATGAAAGTGATATTCGGCCATAAATTACAAATCTGCATTGAGCAAGGTGATTTATGCTGGAACTTTTTGTTTTGTTGCCGTTCCAATGAAATGTATAAGGAAAACATGCAAATTTCCCCAATCATTGATGATATGGGGTAGCACGTCAGGTAAAGGTAGGGGGGAGATGACAGTCATTAAATCTTTAATAAATGCACACGTTTTACCGGTATATTGAGGTTTTGGACACTTTCCTTCCATCAATTGAAAGGATGTTTGACATTTTTCAGGATGCTAATGCATCTTGCCATAGGGCAAAGCCGTGAAAACGTTCCTTCAAGAAAGACATATAGGGGGTTATTTACGAAGGCAAATCCTATTTGCACTTGAAAGTGCAGTCGCTGTAGATCTGAGGGGGACATGCAAGAAAAAAAACTGTATTTTAGCTTGTACATGATTGGATGATAAAATCAGCAGAGCTTCCCCTCGTTTCACATCTTCTCTACAGCGACTGCACTTCCAATTGCATTTGCAGTGCAAAGTGGTTTTGCCTTTCGTAAATAACCCCCATAATGTCAATTACTTGGCCTGCAAATAGTCCAGACCACAATCTAATTGAAAATATATGGTGGAAATGAAAGAAAATGGTCCATAACAAGGCACCAGCCTGCAAAGCTGATCTGGCAAATACAGTATGAGAAAGTTGGAGCCTGATTGATGAAGAAAACTGCCGATTGGTTAAATCCATGCCTCGGAGAATTCAAACTGTTGTAAAAGCCAGAGGTGGTGCATCTAAGTACTAGTGGTGTACTGTCGTGCTCTTTCACGATTCCATAATATTTTCCTCTGATTTGAGTGATTCTTTTTCTTGCTCTGCTTAAACTACAAAAACAGTTGCCTACAGGTGTGTGTGTGTGTGTGTGTGTGTGTGTGTTCTCTCTCTTTTTTTTTTATTTTTTAAGTGTTCCTTAAAGCCTGAAGGTTGGACTGTTAAATGAAAAAAGTTTTGATGCATGTCTGTGTGATTCGTTTTTCTACATAATCAAACATTTATCAAGAATGGTGATTCCATACTTTGCTAGGGGATGTATTTTAACTCCTACTTAACTGTTTGTTTGAGCCTTGCAGTTATGGGTTTTAAAGATAAATTGGGCCTTTTTGGGGAGTCTATGCCCACTTTAAGTTTACCTATATTAAAAAAAGGTTTTGCCTAAGTTAAAAAAAAAAGTAGTATCAAGCAATAGTGTGTTTCCCCAGGTCAGCGGAAGGAGATTTGGATCACACCATAGAGCAGGTGGTCAGGTTTGTGGAAGATCAAATAGAGCAAGATTCTAAAAATCCACGACCGCTCCGAGGACCATATCTTGCCAAGCTTGAACTGATTAGACGTCTAAGAAGCAGAGGATGTAATGATGAGTACAAGCTGGGTAAGTGAACACGCTATATATCGGGTAGTGTGTGCAAAAATGGGGAATCACAACTTTGCTGCCTTTATGTCCATTAGCTATAGCTTCCACTATATTGTTGTACAGCTTTTGGTCTTGGGCTCACTTATTTAAGTTTACCTTGGATATTGTATTTTTAAAATAAGTTGGGAAACATTGTGACATTTACTTTTTTACCTGTATCTCTTAACATGAACAAAACTGAGGGGTGGCTGGGTTTGTGTTTTTCAATACAGCAAACCGTTTAGCAGGACTGGGTCTTTCCCTGTCGTATCCAGAATTACTGATATAGCACCCCAAAGGTTTTGAAATGGGGGGGGGGGGGGGGGTCAGGTCAGGCATACTCAACAAGTTGAGCAATGCAGTGGATTCCCCATAACTACATATTGCCCCTGAATATTTTTCAATATTAAAACAAATTTTGCTGCATAAAATTAGTAATAGGAGAGCTCTGAGACTGAAGTATTTTGGTGTTTTAGGAGAACCGGAAGATCTGATGTTCCAATTCTTTATTAAGTTTGGAGACAAGCCTTGCTGCTTCACCGATATTAAAGTTTTTGTGGATCTTTTCAGTCCAACCCAGCATTCAAATGTAAGTTTTTTATGTTTTTTATTTTCAATTTTCTAGTTTCATATATCATTGCACATAACAGTAGTAATAATGAAAATGCGAAGACTACTACAAGGCGAAAATACATTTCTCATTTCATTGAGGGACACAGCCCTGCAAGAATCTTGACTATATAGGGGTTTTGGCACCACCTTCAGGAGTAGGACGCTAGGCAGAAAAAATGAGCACCACTTATGGGCAGCCCCCTACTAGTGACCAAGCTGCCTATTTGCTATAGGCAGCTAGTTTTTTTGTTCTGGTGTCCAAGAGTAAGAACCTAGCTCCCTTGGAACTCTTAGTTCCTTTTGTTTCTAGCATGGTTTTTGCTTTTTTTTTTTTTTTTGCTTTACATTTTCAATCTTGAGGGACAGCCTAGATCATTGATGGCGAACCTTGGCACCCCAGATGTTTTGGAACTACATTTCCCATGATACTCCTGCATTGTGCAGTGTAGTTAAGCATCAGGGGAAATGTAGTTCCAATACATCTGGGGTGCCAAGGTTCGCCATCACTGGCCTAGTTAGTATAGATCCTAGTAGTCAACACAGCTTTGCCAGCAAGTGCATGCAGACCCCTAGCCACATACCATCAAGGAGTAGGATGGCCCGTGAGTTTTCTCACAGGAAACGCATGACAGAACAGTCTGGACTTTTGACGCACTGTCCACTTGGACCTCCCCCCATGGGAGGCGAACTGGGACAAGGTTCCTACGCTATTCTGATAGGAGAGGTTGAGTCTAGGTGTTTGAAACAATTGTGGGACACATCAGCTTCCCTCTGGCCTCTTACTGGTTTTGGCGAGGCCTGGAGATTCTTGTCTCTTGGGTGGAAGGGACGTTCAGCCATAAGGTGAACAAAAAACGCTTGCTTCCTATCTCCTTCCTTGGAAGACTGAGGTAGAAGTCGATGTGGCAGTGGTTTCCACACAACCTGCTGAGTTGGATCAGACCCCCTAGGATGCTGAGAACAAATCTTCAGGAAAAAGCTGATGTCTGCCTTGATCTTCTCTGTGTGGGAGACCCTTGAAATTGAGAATTGCCCCAGCCAATTCAGAGTTGGAGGCATTTTCTTTTGGCACTTGCAGCCAAAAATGTAAATTTATTTTATGTGATGGACCAACACAAAGTGGCACATAATTGTGAAGTGGAAGGAAAATTATAAATTGGTTTTCAACACTTTTTACAAATGTGTAGCGTTAATTTGTATTCAATACTTTGTAGAACCACCTTTCACTGCAATTAATTACAGCTGCATCTTTTTTGGGGGTATGTCTCTACCAGCTTTGCACATCTAGAGTGAAATTGTTGCCCGTTCTTTGCAAAATAGCTCAAGCTCTGTCAGATTGGATGGAAAGTGTCTGTGAACAGCAATGTTCAAGTCTTGCCACAGATTCTCAATTGGATTCAGGTCTGGCCTTTGACTGGGCCATTCTAGCACATGAATATGCTTTGATCTAATCCATTCCATTGTAGCTCTGGCTGTATGTTTAGGGTCGTTGTCCTGCTGGAAGGCGAACCTATGCTCCAGTCTCGTCTTTTGCCGACTCTAGCAGGTTTTCTTCTAAGATTACCCTGTATTTGGCTCCATCCATCTTCCCATCAACTCTGACCAGTATCCCTGTCCCTGCTGAAGAAAAGGCATGTTCAGGGTGATGTTCAGTGTTAGTTTTCCTCTGCACATACCGTTTTTGCTTTTAGGTCAAAAAGTTCAATTTTGGCCTCGTGTGACCAGAGCACCTTCTGCCACATGTTTGCGGTTTCCCCCACATGGCTTCTTGCAAAACTGCAAAAAAAAAACTTATGGCTTTCTTTCAACAATGGCTTTCTTCTTGCCAGTCTTCCATAAAGGCCAGATTTGTGGAGTGCAGGACTAATAGTTGTCCTGTGAACAGATTCTCCCACCTGAGCTGTGGCTCTCTGCAGCTCCTCCAGTTACCATTGGCCTTGCCAGGCCTGTTGGTTTAGGTGGATGGCCATCTCTTGGTAGGTTTGCAGAAGTGCAATACTCTTTTCACTTTCGGATTTAATGGAGTGAACAGTGTTTCGTGAGATTTTTTTATAACCCAAGCCTGCTTTCAACTTCTCCAACTTTATCACTGACCTGACTGGTGTGTTCGTTATAATGCTGTTTGTTCACTAAGGTTCTCTAACCTCTGAGGGCTTCACAGGATGGCTTTATTTATACTGAAAATAAATTTCACACAGGTGGACGCCATTTATTAATTGGGTGACTTCTGAAGGCAATTGGTTCCACTAGATTTTAGTTAGGGGTATCGGAGTAAAGGGGCTGAATTCAAATGCACGCCATAATTTTCAGATATTTGTAAAAGATTTTGGAAACTATAATTTTTCCTTCCACTTCACAATTATGTGCCACTTTGTTGATCTATCTCATAAAATCCCAATAAAATACATTTGTCTTTAGTTGTAACATGACAAAATGTGGAAAATGTCAAGGTATAGGAATACTTTTTCAAGGCACTGTATAAGACTCTGCGCCCCAGGAGTTTTTCCCTATCCTTTCTATTTTGAAAACGTTTGTTTTGGTTGTAGTTCTGCGCCGGCAGAAGTCCTCAAACCCTGTAAGGTGTATGAAAGCCTAAGCCTGGGCTCCAACCAAGCCACACCCCAACTCGTTTCACTCCGCCCACTGTTACCTATGACTAAACTCTGTGGACAGAGTGAAACACCTTGAGGGCGTGGTCTGGTTGGAGGTCAGGCTGAGGCGGCCATACAACGCCTCAGCGTTTTGCAGAGATGTGTGCCTTCCAGGACTTTTCAATTTTTTCATTAGAGGACTAGAGCTGGGACAAGCTGCACTCCAAGTGTTTGCTATATGAGAGGATCTGGTGGAGCCTTGAGCAGCACCTGTCAAATTTTTGTTTGGGCCATGGTTAGAAACCTGGGTCTGATTCTAGACTTTACACAGCCCAGAGTGTTCCAGTAGACAAGCTTCGGAAGCTGCGAGCCTTGGTTCAGTTCTTGCTGTCCTGCAGGTGGTCCCCTGTGATTCTGCATGCAGGTTTTGGGCCTCATGGTTTCCACCTACAAGGCATTCTAGTATGCACAGTTGTTTACTCAAGTTTTGCAGAAGAAAATCCTGAAAATCTCTATTGTTGGACAGTCAGTTGAGTACCCCCTTCTCTGGTGGCTTCAGTCTCCGTTTCTGTTTGGACTGTGGTCACAATGGATGCCAGCCTGTATGATTTGGGGTGGGGGGGGGGGGGGGGAGAGAGCGGGCCGATGGCTCAGATGTAGGTCCAAGGCCTTTGAACCAAGGAGGAATCTGTTGCTTCTCAGTGCCCTAGAGCTACATGTGATCAGGTTTGGTCAGAGAATGCCACGGCGGTGGCCCATGTCAATCACCAGGGCGGAACGAGCAGTTCGTCTGTGACGCTATATAGGAATCTCACACTCAAGTGGACAGAGTTTAAATTTCTGCACTCTGTAGTTTTATATTCCAGAAGTGGGGAAAACAGGCGGGCAGATTACCTCTGTCATCAAATTCTAGACCAAGTAGAGTGGGCCCTACATTTAAAGGTTTCCAACAAATATGCCTGCAGTCTGGCACCCTGTATGTGGATCTTGTGGAGCCTCCTCTTAACAGGAAAGTGCTACATTTGTTGCAAGGGATCCCTGGGTAGATGGCCAGATTGAGTATCTTATGACTTCCTGCCGTTGAAGCTCCTTCCAAGACTGTTGTGAAGGATAGAGGCTTTCCAGTCACTCATGGCCTCATATTTGTGTCATGGACCCAGCTGCGCCAAAATGATGCTCCTAGTTTTTTTATCATTTTGGCCTTCCTCCAGTGAACATTGATCCGAAGCTTGCTATGAGTACCATTAGGGGCCAGGTTTCAGCCCTTGTGGTTTTCTTTCAATGTCCTCTATATATGCATCCCTTTTATACCTTTAATCCAAGGGGTTAGACATGCAGATCCTCTGTTGGATTCTCCATTGACATTGTGGGGCATGTCAGTCCGTCAGAAGCCTCCTTTCAAAATAATAGAGATATTCCTTTGTTGACTCTTTATCAAAATGTCGGCTAATTTTTTTATTTTTTTTTGGTGGGCTTCACTTCTGCACATTCTGTGTCAAAACTGGCAGATGTGTCTTGCAAATACCCTTGCTTGCCCGGCACTTTGTTTAGCCACTAGTAAAGGCTGCCCATAGGCGGTGCTTGTGTTTTTTTTTTTTTTTGCCTAGTGTTGTCCTGAAGGTGGCGCTATAACCGTATGGCCAATGTTCTTGCTAGGCTGTGTCCATCAGTGGATGTAGAGAAAGGGATTCTACGGTGAGTAGAAAAAATGTATTTGGTTATGCTAATAACACTCACAAAGATGTTTCGCTATGAGCCGTACCTGTCACTCCATTTTAGCTAACGCTTTCTTCTGTGTGTAGTTTATAAACAGGCTGCTGGGCTCGTTACCTCTGACTCCTCCTGTTGTGGGAGAGTTTGCATTGCCAGAGGATATCAAGAGCATGCAGAGACATTTATGTGTGATTCAGCTAAGTAGACTGCTGGGGCTCCATGAAAAGATGGACAGAGCACAGAAACAGGAAGCAGTTAGAGAAATCATCTTCCGATACAGACATGGACTTCACTTTGGTAGGTTTGTCCTGTAGCTAGCATATATGTTTTTAATTTTGATTTAACATGTCACTTTTTAGAAAATCAAGTTTTTTGGTGTCATTTTTTCATGTAAAACCAATTATTAAAGAATCAATATAATAGGCTAGGCTGTCTGTAGTGGTGCTAAATGAATGTTCTTCTTGCATCAAGACTATTGAATGTTGTGTCCAAGAGCTGTGTATACCAAGGGTTGTTTTTGCACATGTCCAATGACACGCATTTCAGTGGCAGCTCTGAATCTTTAATCTCTCTGCATTGAGATGAAATCAATCCGGTTCATCTGTTGTGCAAAAATAATATATTGTATATCTATTGAGAAAATATTTTATCATGGATCACCAATTGTGTCACTGGTCCCCAAAAATTGGCAAGTGTCAGCGTCCCCCGACTGCTGCAATATCTCAGTCATTACTAGTAAAAATAAAAAAAAATATCATATAACTTGTAAACACTAATTTTTGCGCAAACAATCAATATACACTTTGATATTTTTAGTAAAAAAAAAAAACGTAGCAGAATACATTTTGGCCTAAATTGACGAAGGAATCACATTTTTTTTTTTTGCATTTTATTTTATTGGATGTTTTATAGCCGAAAGTAAGTAGCGTTCCGCCCCCCCCCTGAAAATACATTTTGTTTAAGTGCAGCGTTGCATGACCACGCAATTGTCCGTTAAAGTAACGCAGTGGCATATCGCTAAAAAAATGGCCTGGTCATGAAAGGGGGTAAACCTTCCGGACCTGAAGTGGTTAAAGAAAAACTGATTAAAAATCTAAATGGGTTAATATATATATATATATATATATATATATATATATATACTCAGCTGTTACATGGTCCTATATTGGAATAAAATCCAGTTCGTTGTATAGGAAGTGCTTTTGTGCCCATGAAATTTGATTACATATTGAATTGCATAGATTTATACTGTGAGATTTTGTAGAGAAATCTGCATTTTCATGTACTTCCATATACACATACTTGTGGGATAGGACCATGTCTTGGAGTCCAAACACTTGAATTTACACAATAGTGGGAGCCCTTTAAAGCACAGGAGTATACTGGCTTTTCTTCTTCTTTTTCTTCATCTTCATCTTCATCTTCATTCTGTTTTTGTGCTTTTGTATTGGGAATGAGGGTATGTTTCTTCTACAGTATGTTTTAAAAAAAGAAAATGTGGTATATACGAATAGGAGTGTGAGTTTGGAGTCTTGGCCATTTTTTTTTTTTTTTTTATATTTGAGTTTGGATAATGAACGACTCCTCCACTCAAATGTTCTGCGGATATTAAATCCAGTCTATGTTTTATTTTTACCCAGTGTTTTCCATTGTTATTTCCCCCCCTTAGGAAAGTCCTGTCTGAAAACAGAGCTGCAATTCTCTGATTACTACTGTCTCATAGGAGCCCACTTACTCCTAGATATGTGGCTTAGTGGTAAGTATATACTTTATTTGGGAAAACTTGCTGTTATGGAACATGCAAAGTAAAATGCTTTAGTGAGATTTTTAAATGAACCACAGCCAAAAGTCATTTTGAAGTGAAGAAATCTTTGTTCCAGTGGGAGATATTTTTCCCTCACTTCCTGTTCTGGTGACACAACTGCAAGTGAGGGGAAACTTCAGTAATTTGACATAGTCAGCAATATCTGATAGTGCAGGAAAAGTTTACAGCCGATATGTCAAAAAATGAAGGTCAAACTTTTTTTTTTTTTTATATCGATCACCTCTTGGCTTCACTTGTAACACCTGATGCGTTAAAGGTTCTGTTCCTTTAGACCCCTTTCACACTGAGGGCGTTTTGCAGGTGCTATAGCATTAAAAAAAAGCGCCTGCAATCCGCCCTTAAACAGCTGCTCTATTCGCTCCAGTGTGAAAGCCCGAGGGCTTTCACACTGGAGCAGTGCGCTTGCAGGGCGTCCGAAAAAGTCCTGCCAGCAGCTTCTTTGGATCGCATTACCAGTGGTGAACTCACCGGTGCTAATGCGGTCCTGCCCATTGAAATCAATGGGCAGTGCCGTGGTACCGCTGGCAATGCGCCACAAATCGGACAGTAAAATAGCAGCGTTTTACTGCCGACGCTATGGGGCATCAGCAGTGTGAAAGGGGTCTTAAATTGCATGTACTTCACATTTGTTTAGCTTTTGACATTAGGGAGTACACGGCCAAAGGTAGAATTTCAGTGGGCAGAATGGATGCGGCATATACCATAGTAGTCATTTTTTGAGTGTGTCAGGGTATTCAGGCTTATTGAAAGCCTGTCCTGAAAGAAATACCAGAGCTGCCATTGCTAATCACCTTCTGAAAATGCTAGTTCCCTGTTTTTTTTATGGCTTTTGACACTTTTTTTGATCACTGACCAAGAACAACATGGCAGGTCCAAGTAAAGTCGGAAATCCTGATCTGCATACTTTGCTTTCGGCAACATCTCGACAGCTGCTGTTTTTCATCAGCTCAGCAATGGTGGCCCAAGTTAGTCTCTAAGCACTATTTCCCAGTGAAGACTTTGTTTTAGTTGCCTTTTGTGGAAAGAAGGCTCCTAAGCTTTCACCTAAATTTGAAGATTTTAGAATTCTCTTGATTTTCTTTGTGCAGGTGAAGACTGGGCAGTTTGGCACGCTCTTACTTTATTAGAAGAAGGATTAAATAACAGTCCATCTAACGCCCAGTTTAAACTGCTGCTTATTCGCGTCTACTGCAGACTTGGAGCATTTGAGCCAGCTATGGAACTGTATAGCAGCCTGGATGCTAAACACATACAACATGACACAATTGGGTAAGTGTTTTTGTTTCCCCCTGATCTTTCCACCTATATTGCAGTTTGAAAAATATTCCAAAGTGCCAGTATTTTGTTAGCGTTTATATTGGAGATTTACTAAAACGGGTGCAGCTGTGCAGAGTAATCGTAAATCGTCCTCATTGTGTCCATATATATTTCCTGCTTTAACTCTAGGAGTGCTTCTTTTATGATTGCTGTATGCTTGCATATGTACTACTCATGGTTCATAATCATGGCTAAAATATTGATACAAATCTGTAGGCAGAACTTTTTCCTAGCTCAAGTTATAATGCTACCGCTGTGTGCAGTAATTGTTCCAAGAAACATGATTGCTTAAGACCAACCTAAAGTCTATCTAGAACCATGAACAAAAATGTAATATCCTAATCATACAGTACAACACACAGGACCTGTATTCATAGATCATAGTTTATATGAAGACTAACTTTGGTTATTAGGACATTGCCAAAAGAAATTGCTAGGGCCATCCCTAGTGTGCAGTCGTATAAACCTGCCCACTCTGTAAGACTAGATCCACCACCCAATGACACGATCATCCTGGAGGAGGTTTAACATCTAACATTTCTATCAGGTTTCTAACTTTTTATTTCCCAGGTTATCTAGCAGTTGCTGGATCTGTACCCTTTGGTGTTACCTTGAGAATTGGGCCCCATGGTGTCAGCCAGTTGACCAGCCTGGATACTACATTAACCTTGTCACAAAGTATGTGTAGTTGGCTACAGGGTGCTATATTGCTATATAGCTATGAGGGTATGTCCATTGTGATGGATGAAGCCTTGATTTCTGGTAGGCCCAATGTTGTAGATAAAGAATAACACGGTTTCTCTGTATGTTGACTCTGATTCCTAGCTTTTAATAAGATACTTGGTGGCGTTTAAATGATGCTCAATAGGTACTAAGTGGCCCAAAGTGTTGTGCCAAGAAAATCTCCCCCACCACGACATGACACCACCACCACCAACCTGAGCTGTTGATACAAGGCAGGATGGATCCATGCTTTCATGTTTAGACCAGTTTCTAATTCTACCATCTGAATGTCACAGCTGAAATCGAGACTCCTTAAACCAGCAACATTTTTCAAATTGTCCAATTTTTGGTAAGCCTGTGAGAGTTGTAGCCTTAGTTTCCTCTTAGCTGACAAGAATGGCACCCAGTGTGGTCTTCCGCTGCTGTAGCCCATTTTCTTCAAGGTTTGATGTGTTGTGCGTTACTACGTGAGAAATTTACAGTAAAGTCAAAAGTCCTGTATTTTTGCAGCTTAACAGTCCTTAGATGTGGCAGTATTTGTTTTCCAGAACAGGAAGTGCATTAGGAGTACAGAGCGCATTCCCCTCTCCTCCTCTCCACACCAAAGGGAAGGCGTTCTGCAGTCCACTTTTTTTGCACCTATTGAAAGCTGTAACAAAAGGTGGTATATTTAAAAGACAAAAGGGGAGCAAATAAGCAAAATTCACTGTTGGATTTTACATTGCCTTTTAAATGCCTCTTGTAAATCAGAGGAGCTCATTGTTGCCGTTTCCAGACACTTTTAATGTTGGAAAAATGGCTGCATTATGCAGGAAGGAATGTAACCGTAATTCTTATTTTGCAGTTATCTGCTGACTCGTTTTGCAGGACCGTTGGGTCACTATAACTCTGCATCACAAGCCTGCAATGCCGCACTAAGGTTTTTCCACTCAAACCAGAAAGATGTGAGTATTTTATTTAGGCATTTTAGTCTGCCAGTAAAAACTGCAAGCATGGATCGAGAGCATCTCATGACCTTTTAGTTGCGTTTCCTATGGATGCATATTTACTGACGCTCTGTGTTAAAGCCCATTGGCCCAGATGCCACGTAATTGCATACAGCCGGTGGGAATGAGTTAAGCAGAAGAGCATTGTTCTTTATTTTTTTACCTTTTCTTAAAAAAAAATATATATATTTTTACCTTTTTTTTATATTTGTGTTTAAGTTTTTTTTTTGTTTTAATTTGTTAATCTCTCTCCAGGTTTTAAGTGTTTTTTTTTTTTTTTTTTCCTTTGATTTTGATAGACCTCAGAATATATTATACAAGCTTATAAATATGGAGCCTTTGAGAAAATTCCAGAATTTATTGAGTTTAGAAACCGGCTGAACAACTCTCTCCATTTTGCACAAGTTCGCACTGAACGAATGTTACTGGACCTTTTACTTGAAGCACATATGTGAGTAGTTATCTTCTTTCTGACTAACACTGTTGCATGTTTATCACAGCTTGTATTGTTTATACCTTTTTTTGTTACTGAATTTATTTTTTTCTTTCCATCAGCTCCAGCAGTCTGGAAGATAGTGTCAAGTCAATGTGTCTGATTCCAGAGGAGGATGACATTCCATGGAAGGACTTACGAGATAACCGGGATCTGACTGTTCTTTTCAGCTGGGATGCACAAAATGGGTAAATATTTAAGACCCATACTGTATATGTGGAAAAAAAGTGTTGCAATTACAGTCAATACCCATTTTGTCTAAGAATGAAAACATTAGGTTGTCGGTACTTTGAAATATTCACTCTTTTGTCAGAGCAATCATACACTGTATATGTGTGCAAAGGCATTTCATTATCAATGCTGAGGTGCATATACTGTATGTTCTAATAAAAAGGAAGATGAATCATGTCAAAGTTTAACACGACAGTAAAAAATAAAATAACTTCAGAAACCACGTAGTCACAGTTTAGAAAAATGCGCGTTTCCTAGCCAAACATTGATCAAAATTTGGCTAGTTCAGTGGGAAATTTCGATCCATGTGTGGTTGTACAGAAGTTTACCTACTGATCGACTTCTGTAGAACCAGCCTGTTAGAAAATTTCCACATGATCATAGCTGACTATGAATACGTCTCAAATTAAATGGATGCTCCACTTGTTTGCACCCTCCACTGCCACCATTGCCATTTTTTGGGGGGGGGGGGGTACCTGGTTTTGACAGGTTCCCACTTTCTGCTCAGATCGCCACAGTGAACTGAGCTGGAAGTTCAGCCCCCCTCCTTTCCCCGCAGTCTTCTGTGACAAATCTCGGGTCTCGGAGGACTGAGACTATTCACAAGGCGCATCGCGACTCACGCATACACAGTAGGAAACTGGGAAGCCGCAAGTCTTCACTTCCAGTTTCCCTTACTACAGTTTTTGCTGCCTGCAGCCAATGAAGCATGAGCTCAGGTGATTACATTGTGGGATCCCTAGACAGTTAAAGTGGTTGTAAACCCGTTAAAACCGTTTGCCTACAGGTATGCCTAGATTAAGGCTTACCTGTAGGTGCAAGAAATATCTCCTAAACCTCCACGGTTTTGGAGATATTTACAAAAATGACGGGCGCAGGCACATTTTAGCGATGGCGATTGTGCCGTTTTTTTTTTTAGTTTTTTAGAGGGCAGTGATGCGACTGGCAGCTCCCGCACATCACAGCGCCGGACCCGCGATACCGGGAAGTGGCCACCGAGAGAGATGTCGGCTGCCTGAGCGGTGTACGAGGATGGCTGCGGGGGCTTTGATCTTTTGTCTTGCAGGTGGTGGTTTACAAAAAAAAAAGGTAAAAAGTCAGCAGCTACAAATACTGTAGCTGCTGACTTTTAATATAAGGACACTTAAAGAGGAAGTAAACCCACTTTTACAAAAAAATAAATAAAAAAATGGGTTTACTTCCTCTTTAAGTGTCATTATATTACAAGTCAGCAGCTACAGTATTTGTAGCTGCTGACTTTTTACCTTTTTTTTTTTTTTTCTGCCTGGAGCTCCTCTTTAAGATCAAAAATATTGTAGATTTAATGGTAATGCTTTTAACTTTACTTGACCAGTCAGTAGGTAGAGATAAAAGTATTTTAATTCTTGGTGGGCTTAGTCGGCCTCTAGCACACCAACACAATTTTCTGGCTCTTTTTTGCTCCAGCTCTTCTTGTTGCAAACCCAACAAACTGTCAGGTGGTTTAACTTTGAGATCTAACCAGTTCTGAAAAATCAGTTTTGGGTCGAATGGCCTTTAAAAGGATATAGTAGATTCAATCTCACTTCTGTTCTAAATAGAATATTAGAAACCGCAATGATTATTGGCACATATTGAACTTTCAGTTAATACAAAATTTGACAGCGAGCCCCACCTCTCCTAGAAACAAATGTAATATCTTTTATCGTACAGGACATGGGTTATATGCTGCTACCTTCAGGTGATTGTTTGCTGGCAAAAGCTTCCCTGGGTCTGCCTACTAGTGTCCTCTTATAACTCCAGACATTCCATGAGGATCCAGTTTCCTATTTTTGGAGAAGAATTTCATACTATTTTTCACCAGATTTGTTTTACCTCGTTTGACCCATGTCAGTATTTGACTGCTTGCTGCATTCATTGTTAACTAGCAGTTTCTGGATACATGACCTTGGGAACCCTACCAGGAGCCTGTAATGTTTGCTTCGGGCACTGAATCCTTTATTTGACTCTCACCTTGGCATGAGATGAAATGTGTGGTTAGCTGCAGAGTGCTAGGGCCATGGTCCATTCCTATGGCAATCAGACATGGAAGTTCCCTTTTGAGGGAATGTCCACAGTGACGGATGAAGCCTGGATCCCGGTCTAGGTAAACCCAGGTTTTCCTGTCCCCTTTTACATACCATTTCCTGGCTTACATTTCTTACATACCATTTCCTGGCTTACATTTCTTACATACCATTTCCTGGCTTGCATTTCTTGATGGCTCTGTAGTATGCCCTACATCCTTATTATACAAAACATACCACTGTGCATGCAAGTGGTTTAGAGGACTTGAATGTGTTTTTTTTTTTTTTTTTTTTTTTACTAGTGTTATTGTCTCGCATTCAATCTAATGGACAATTTTGTTAAAATTTTTACTTATTTTAATTTGGCAGTCTTCTTCCACCTCACCAATTCTGCATCTTGGAGTGCAGTACAAGGCATGGGTCTCTACCCTCTCTGTAATCTTTTCCTTGCTTGCTAACAAAACCAGACCCTCGCTGAGTGGGCAGGGTTATATGGGGACATCAGGAAACGGGCACTGCAAAACTTTTGCCAGTCTCCAATCACCTGAAGGTAGTGGCATATAACCCAGGGTCTATAAATCGATTCCCATGTCCTATATTGGACTTAAAGATACACAATTTACAGGTATGTTAAAATTCCTATTGATTTGGAGCCTATACCATAAAGCATATCTAAATCCCCCTTTTTAAAGCGGTGTTCATGCCATACTGCTGCTTTAGAAATGGGAAATTTCTGTTTCCAAAAGTGGAAGTTGACTTAGAGTAATTACTGTTCTGGTTTTGCTGTGTTATAAAAATCACGGTTTCCCTTTTTCTAGAGACCATAAAGAGAGTTACAACCAGCTCTCATTGGAAGAAGAACGTATCTGGCTGCTTATTCGATCATTGAATTTAAGATTGGTTACTGGTCTGACCACGCTCAACCATACTGAGCCCAAGAATTCTGAAAAGGCTACAGAAAATGGGGTATCCTCCAAGATTGACACAGTGCGCACCTTGTTACAGCAGTATGAGGAGACGGTGGATTCTGGAAAACGGTTTAGTGAAAGGAATATTAAGGTACAGATAATTATAGCACTCCTGACGTGTTTTTTTTTTTTTCCTATCTTTTTAACATCCTGTTTTTTGTTCTTTGCCCGAAGATTCTGTTATGTGGTGTATTTATAAAGGCACGTGCTGCAGTTTCCTGTATTTATAAAGCATGTTTGGTTTTGTAGAAACACCTTCACATTTGAATAATACAAATTTGTTTACATCTGTTTAATGGGCAAATAGTGTTTATTGTACAGTAAGCTCTGTAACGTTGTGAATATTGGATTCACAAAAAACTGTCACTCTAAAAAAGCATGGCATTGCATGTTGCTATGGACATTTTTGTGATCATATGTGGAGGAGACTGATTGTTTATCATACCAAACCTCTGTGTTTTACAGCCAGTGGCTGAGAAGTGTGCAAAGTGGGGCCTTTGCTTTGTTTGTTGATGGTGGGAGAGGATGGGATACCCTTTTCTAAGAATCCCCATTGTTAAGGACATACATGTTGATATTGGCATGGCTGGGAGCACTGTCATCTCATCCTACGCATTGATAAAAAATTGATTTTACTTTAAAGTGGAGGTTCCCCCTAAAAAAAAATTCTAACAATACATTCAGAAGACTGATTACACTGCGGGTATGCTGTTTTTTTTTTTTTCCGTACATACCTCGTTATCGCCGTTTCATCCCTCGGCTTTCGGGTATGATTCTTTCGGGTCTGGGTGTTTCTAGTTGATTGACGTTCCTCCGACCAACGCATACTTGACGTCACGACTTTCCGAAAGAAGCCGAACGTCGCTGTGCAGGCGCCGTATAGTCTTGACTCTATACGGCGCCTGCGCAATGACATTCGGCTTCTGTCGGAAAGTCGTGACGTGTTGGAGGAACATCAACTAGGAACGCCCAGTCCAGCAAGAATCATACCCGGAAGCCGAGGGATGAAACGGCGATAACGAGGTATGTACGGGAAAAAAACAAAAAAAAAACAGCATACCCGCAGTGTAATCAGCCTTCTGAATGTATTGTTAGAATTTTTTTTTAGGGGGAACCTCCACTTTAATTTGTCAACAGCTCATTTATTGGATTCAGTGTGTTTACAGATGTACGTAAATTCCAGCATTGCCTATGGATTTTCCAGGTTTCTAAATTGTTTGCTGTTCTCTTCACAGTATCCTTTCCTTGGTCCTCCAGCTTCTCGGCTCAGTGGATTCATAAGCAGTGGCTGCTGTCAGTGTCAGAAGGAGACTTTCCAGTTGGTGAATGATATTTATCAGCTTGATTCATGTGGCATAGGTACGAACAATGCTAATCATTTGATGTGGTTGTAGAAAGGGAAGTGTGATTCAGAATGCACTTTCCTGATACTAGAAGCTTGCAAGTGTTCTAAAATGGCTTAAAGGTTTTAGGGTGGAAATAAACTAAGCCCAGCAGTGAGCTTCTTTAGGGATGATCCTTAAAGGATATCGAAAGGTTTGTTTAAAAAAGAAAGTCATCCTTGCCTCCTCCTGTGCAGTTAGTTTTTCACAGAGTGGCCCAAATCCTTCTCTTCTGGGGTCCCTCAGTGGCGCTCCTGGCTATTCCTCTTCTCAAGTGCCACATTGGAGAGCCACTCTCCCTCGGGGCACTCCTGCGGGCGCACTCCTGTGTCCTGCTGCTGTGTACATTGACACAGACAGCTGGACTCAGCCCCGACCCCCGCATCATTGGATTTGATTGACAGCAGCAGGAGATGATGGCTGCGCTGCTGTCAATCTAGGGCTAGATACACCGACTAGAGCTGGTGTGCTCGTCGCTGGGAAGACTGGATCAGGTAAGTAAAAGGGGGGCTCTGGTGGGCAACTGCGTCACGGGAGGTTTTTCACCTTTTAATGCATTGAATGTATTAAGGTGAAAAACCATGAGGGTTTAAAACCCCCCTTACTGAATCGAATAAGCAGCTAACTTTTTTAACGTTTTTATCAAACAGCGCTATTATTCAAAGTTTCTTTAACATGCAGCATTTTTTATCGTTTTTGTCCCAGTATGAGTAATTTTGTGATTATTCTTTCTCTGGCACAGTATATAACTTGCTGTACGTTTTCTGTCTTCTGATTGCAGTGTTTCATAAAACCAGTCGGCTCCCATGTTGTGCTCAGTTTCTGTTGGCAGTTTGTCACTCCCACTCCCCTTAATACATACTTGGAGTTAATCATTTATCTACTAGTGCAATCAACACTCGTCACGTTTCTTGTTCAACTTTCACTCAGACTTTAGTTTCAGACAAAAATACTACAGAAATCCCAAACGGCAGGATCACTTGATGGGTACATGAAATGCGCAGATGCACTCTAGATTTAGAAGCCTTTTAAAGAGCATTGTTAAATTGCCCTCTTGGGGATAGCACTTCATTTCTCTGATGCACTAGATGCAAATCGGACCAATTACAGTCCTTTTTGTTAAAGTGCCAAATTACCTTGTAGGCATTTCCATTTCCAAGTCTTTGGATTTGAGAATGCTGTGACTTACTGTGGATCTTGGAAATGAGCAGGTGCTTATTGAAAAGATTTTCTGTAATGCGTTATATTTGTGAACTTTTGTATGGGATGAAATAATAAATGCACCTTTTTCTACAATTAGAATTACTAGAAACGCTAGGTAATGTGGTGTGCTTGCAGTGCATCATTGTGCTCTCACCTCTTGCCTTTGGCTGCCATCACTTCCTGGTTACCTCAGATTCTTTGCAGCAAAGTGAAAAGGGAGCCTGATCTGTGGTTAAACTGCAGGTATAGCTTCTCCATGAATTGCCCCCTTGGCTGATTTTTGAGTAACTTGGTAGAGGTCCAGACCTAAATGTCCCCAAATAATTTAACCCTGCTATGGGCAAATAACCCTACTTTTTAATGAATGCTTCTGGAGCAGAAAGGAAAGGTTAGGGAGTAAATTTTGCACAAATTTAGAGTTAAACCCCTAAGGTGATTGCATATTTACATCGATACTCTTCCAACCGAACCTACACCCAAATTGGAACATGCCCTGCACTCCTTTGGGGCACACTAGTATGTTGCTGAAAGAGATCCTGCATGGCCAGTTCACTACTAGTATCACATGTTGGAAGTCCTACCCTCAGCTTCAAGAATGTCCCTGAAAAAAGACATAAAACCATGTGGCATCAGCCCACAGATGGTATTGATGACTGACATTACCAAATGGTGTGGAGAGGAGTCATTCAGGCAGATTAAGAAAAAAAGAGATTCACACTTGAAAAGCTGAAGGTCAAAACAAGTTTTAGCTGCCACTACAGTACATTGAGCTATCCCATCTTTCCAGCCTGGATATTCTTTGTTTGTTTTTACTGAAAAAAAAATGCTAGCCAGCTTTAGAGGTGTCTTATCCAGGTTTGCAGACCGTTGCTAGGAGCCTGTAAACCCATGTAGTGATTAATGCCATCCCTTTTAATACTTAATGATGGAGTACTCGCTTTATCTCAATCGTACAGGACACAGAAATTGATTTTTAGGCTATTGGTTATACGTTGCTACCTTCAAGTGATCGGACATTGGCAAAATCTTTGCTTTTCTCCACCAAGTCACCAGGACTGGACTCACTGCGTGAGAAGGTTAGCTCCAGTACCTAGAGCCTTGTTTACTCTCTGTTGCTTTAACTCCTTTCTCCTGGCTTACAACCCTCAGACTCTGCCTTGAATTTTTATTTGCCCTCCCTCCCTGTATTGATTTGCAGATTACAAAGTCAATCATTTTACATACTGAATAGCCATTCCACTTCAGTCTTCTCAAAAATACTGGCCTCTTACACCAGTCCACTCCATTCGCCAGTTTAGTATTTGAAAAGTTGCTTCCCTTATGTGTTTTTCCTATCCACATGTGGTCTGTAGCTACCCAGGCACTTGCCTGCCTCTCACCAAATGTCTTCAGTTATATGACTGTTGCAGACATTTGCCCAGAGATCTCCCTGCATCTGATTTCGTAACATTTACCAGTTTGGCACATTTCACCCTCTAGGTCGGGTGACTCTTTCATTGGGTATGCAGATTGCTTCCCCCATACTCTGCATTCTATCATGTGAGGTAGTTCTCTTTTAGTGATGGAGAACCCCATCCCAGAACCTGTTCCTGCTTCTCATCCTGCAGCTCCTTTCTCTGTTTTGTATCACCAAAAAACTAGCCCTTGGTACTCAGCAGGTCTTGGTTCGCCCTTCAATATCCTCTTCCTAACACTCTTGCAGTTCCTATGCATTTTTTGCCAGAATTTTTGCCTCTTCATAGCCCCTTGTTTTCTTAGCTACGGGAGGGTGATCAAGTAGCCTAGAAGTCGGTGGTTCTTGCTTCCCTGGTGCTCCTCTTATCACCTTCAATGGAAATGTAATTTTCCCTCCCCTTCTTCCCTAAAGGCATATAAAATGTTTAACTCGCCTTATGGGTGGGGTCGTCATCTATGGCTACTTAGTACAACTTCACTTGGGAAGATGTCCCTATGGGATGCCTTCCTCCTATTCTAATTGGCTGGATGGTTATTTTGCCTTTCCCCCCCCGCCAAGTCCCTTGCCATCATTGAGCGCCTCCTTCCCTACATGAGCACGTTCTTCCGAGATGTCAAGTTTTTTTTTTTTTTTTAGTTTTTTTTTTTTTTTTTTACATCATCCGGGGTCTGTTTTTCTTACAAGTTGTAGGACGCTCGGTTCGTTTCAAATGGTATTTATTTTCTTTGCCAGGAGGCTGCTTGAGCCTGTGCTGATGCGTACATCGTCAGTAAAGGTGCTTCTGCTGGCAACTGTTCGGGTCATTGAGCCTTTTTCTTTTCCCTGAGGGTCTGATGCTGCTGTTTTAGCTATTGTGTTGCCCACACCTCAGTGTATTGCTTGGGGTCATCCTGTGGTTTAAGAATCAATTCCTGTTTCATATACTGTACAATTTAAGATAATAGGAGATTTTTTACTTTCCTGAAAATTCTGTGTCTTGGAGTAACAGGACTCTGGTCTCTCCCCTCCTTTCTCTGTGATGTCCTGAAGCTTGATCATTGCTGCCTTGTCATTGGCATATACCCACGCACAGTCCCCATATTCTGTGTGTGTATTCAACCATTTCACTGGTAAAGCTGAAGTGGCATGTTTCATAATCTTATCAACAATATGAAAAATGAACTTTTTTAATCCTTCATTTGTTATTCTTCATATTTAAAACAGACTGAATATTTAAATTGATAATAATGCCTACAATGACTATTGCTTAAAAAATTCTTCTCTCTCCAGATGATAGCTGTGAAATTCAAGAAAAAATTGGGAACAGATTACACTCTTCTTTAGGCAATTTAAAAGGTACGTGCTGAATGTTTAATATGTATTAGTGTTGGCAGTACATTATTTTTCACAAATACTAAACTTATTTTTTTTTATCTCTTCAGACCTTTTCAGCCAGTGTAAAGGAGATCTTCTGTTTTATCAAGAAGGACACTGCAAGACATCACCTCTTATAATTGAGAACTTGGTCTTCTTTGTGGAGGTTTGTCCTTGTATATTTTGCCTTCTGCTGATTTCTTTCAAGTTCTGATTAGGAAAACTTGTGAAATAATGATTAGCTAATCAATGGGAAGTTCAGGAAAATTTAGTCTATTTAATAGTCGTTATACACTATGTGTTTCTTGTATAATTTTGCCCAGATTAGACAAGACTTCATCAATATATTAGGACAGGTTGTGTTATTTTGCCTGATTGTGAATCAATTTTATTTGCCATTGTTTGTAACAGTCCCACGCTGGGCATGCACTAATATTATTTGAAGGGATCATTTCAAATGAGCTCTTACTTGGGCATGACTGTTTGTCACAAGGAAAAGAACAGTTTGGTTGAACTCTGATTTCCTTCGGGGCCAACTGTTATTTTTTTCAGTGAAAACGTTCACGTATTGATCAAACTGACCATTTACCGTAGCCTTTACAAATGATTATTATGTCCTATGTATGGCCAGTATGAATTTAAATGAGAACATCCTGTTAACCTAAGCTTCTGTTTATAAAGTCTATATAAAATCTTTTAGGCTTGATTTAGGCTTGGATGGGGAAATGTTTGGGGTGGGACTGTCAGAATATGCATTAGATGTCAACCCTTCCTTTTTGTATACGTTCTTTCCGAATGAAGAAATCTATTTCACAGCAGCACATTGATTTGTAAAATGCTTTTTTTTTTCCTGTCTGTGTGCATGCAAGCTTGCCTGTTTTTTTCAGTAAAGTTTGATACGTGTTTTAACATCCATTTGTTTGAAATGGGTTGTGGTTTGAGAGGTGTATTGATTTTACTGTTTTATTTTCCTCCTCCTTCAGACTATATCTATTGTTCTCTGGGTATCGGGATATTTCGCTGCTGTTCTTAGACCGTTCAAGTCAAATCTTCAGAAGAAGAAAAAGAAGAAAAAAGAAAGTAGTACTACTGTAAGTAAAAATGGGTGTAGAGCACTATTTCTGGAAAGGGTATTGTTGAATTTTAATACAAATGGCAACGGTTCAAAAGGTCATAAACGGCAATGGGTTCTCCAAACTGCAAGTAAAACCCAAGGGCATGTTCTTGGTAAATTTATAGTCCTGCCAAAGATATTGTAATGTCTGTTCTGTTTATTGTGTACAATGATATCAACTTGGATTATACTGTATGTGATTTTGTTCAAATTTAAATATTGATTCCCAGAAAATGTTTTAAAATCTTGGTTGTATATGTACATGGGCAATCTCATTTGCACATTAAGGCTCTTTCACACAGTAATGTCCGTTTTCATGGACTCCGCTTGCTCAGCAGCGATCACTTCATTGATCCGCATTGAGCTGGCGGATGACAGGTCCGTCCCTGCTCACTGTAAAGAGACAGACCTGTCAGAGCTACGCTGTTCTCTATTAGGCAGATCTGTTTTCATCCGATCCCCGTCTGTTTTTCATTCAAACCGCCAGACGGATGGAAAATAGGGTTTCCATCCATCTGGATTTATCGGATGTCAGCGCGGACATTCCATAGGGGTTCATGGAGCATCCATTCAGGTTCGCCTGAAAAACTGACGCTGATCCCTGCTGAGCAGGCCAATGACAGGTCTCCTCCGCTTATCCAGAGCTGCCACAGCCTGCTTCCATCCAACTGTCATCTGATCCGATCTGCCAGATGGGTGGGGAATGGATCCTCTATCTGATTTTAGCGACTGGGATCTGATTGAATGTCGGCAGGTGTCAATGTACACATGTCCGTTGTCACTCGCAGTTCCAAAAGGGGCAATGAATGGTTCAATCGTGTTGGCCTAAAAACTGATAAGCAGATCCAATCGGTCCATCTGTGTGAAAGAGGCCTATATTAGAAGTCTAGTCAAGAACGCAATGCCCCTAGCAGTTGGCTTCAGTGTAGAGGAGAGATCGGACAATGACAGCAATGCCTGTGTGTTGTCATCTGTTGTCAGCTGTCCCTCCTCTACATTGGAGCTGGGAGTTGATCATGTGACCGGACCGGCGCACCCTTGGAATAGGTAAGACCTCTTTCCTCTACAGATAGCTGGAATAGGGCTTAGAATGTGTGTGGGGGCAGGTTCAATTTTAGACTTCTACTTTAAACACTAAACTAAACCATATCAGACCCTAACACTTTACCTAATGATTAACAACACTTTCTTTTTCCTTAACCCATTGCCAAACAACCTGTCTGACTCTAAACCACACTAGCATAGTGCCTATCTAACTCCTAAAGCTTTATTGTTGATACTGAACAATACTCAATAAAAAAAAAAAAACTGCAGTGCTGTCACTGAATCCTCCTGATCTACAAAATGTGTACTGAAAGAAAAAATACTGGAATTGGGCGGCATCCACTCTTCTTAAAGTCTTTACATGCATGGTTGCAGTGTTAATGTTGCTCTTTTTATAAAGGTCGGTTCTCGCTATAACATTATTAGTCTCACTGTCCTTACTTTCCTTTTTGCAGCCCCCTGTGTTTACTGGCTTCCATGACTTCATCACTGGGCTGCAAACATTGCTAACAGACGCGAATGACTACATAAAGGAGATGGAAGCCTCTTTGCTTGCACTGAAATTTGAAGATATCTCCTTAGAAAATGTAACACTCAGTGAGGTTAGTAGTATTATTTTTTTTTTATCCTTGGGCATGTTTTCTTCAATTAGCAACTCAAGGTGTAAAACATCTAGTCTCTAATTCTCGGTGACAGGTGTAGCATTCCTCACACCTGTCTGTTCTGATTGACATGTACCGATCTTACAAATTCTAGAATGTTGAAAACTTTAAAAGTTAATTAACAAAAAATGTTGAAGCCGCTGCACAAATTAGCAGCTTGTATGTTTTGCAGTCACCTTTCTTTGTAAATTCGGCCTGTGCCTTAAGTTTCTTGTAACATGACGTTGTATTTGGCCTAGAGCAGATTGTAGTCTTTACTGTGAGTACTTTATAAAGTTTACTAGCTGAATACCCGGCGTTGCCCGGTCTTCCTATCTTAACCTTTTGGGGAGGAAAATCATAGTAATATAAATATACCCATCTTTTATATAAGGGTGTAGGTAAGGGTTAATTTAACTGTCATATATTTCTATTTGGCATATAAGTAATATGTGTACCAGGTATTATTGAAATATCTCCAGGCGTACAGAAGTTATGTGGGAACATACATTTCCCATTGATTTGCATGGGACTTTAAACAAAAACCCCGACCCTCACAAATGGGGGTAGTTAAGGGATAAATTAACTATCCTATAGTTTAAGTGGACATATAAGTAACATGTGACCAAGTGTTATCGAAATATGTACAGCCGTTTGGAAGTTATGAAGTAACATGTATCTATCTATCTATCTATCTATCTATCTATCTATCTATCTATCTATCTATCTATCTATCTATCTATCTATCTATCTATCTATCTATCTATCTATATATATATATATATATATATATATATATATATATATATATATATATATATATATATAACTCAACGTGTGTGTGTGTGTGTGTGTGTGTGTGTATGTATGTATGTATGTTCCAGCATCACGTCCAAACGGCTAAAGATATTAACATGAAACTTGGCACACATGTTACTTATATGTCAGCAACAAACATAGGATAGGTGGTTTAACCCTTACCCACCCCCATTTGCCATGGTCGGGGTTTTTCTTTAAAGTCCCATTCAACTCTATGGGAAATACATGTTACTTCATAACTTCCAAACTGCTGTAGATATTTCAATAACACTTGGTCACATGTTACTTATATGTCCACTTAAACCAGTGTTTCTCAACTCCAGTCCTCAAGGCACCCCAACAGGTCATGTTTTCAGGATTTCCCTCAGATTAAACAGCTGTGGTAATTACTAAGGCAGTGAAACTGATCAAATCACCTGTGCAAAATAATGGAAATCCTGAAAACATGACCTGTTGGGGCGCCTTGAGGACTGGAGTTGAGAAACCCTGCCTTAAACTATAGGATAGTTAATTTATCCCTTAACTACCCCCATTTGTAAGGGTCGGGGTTTTTGTTTAAAGTCCCATGCAAATCAATGGGAAATGTATGTTCCCACATAACTTCTGTACGCCTGGAGATATTTCAATAATACCTGGTACACATATTACTTATATGCCAAATAAAAATATATGACAGTTAAATTAACCCTTACCTACACCCTTATATAAAAGATGGGTATATTTATATTACTATGATTTTCCTCCCCAAAAGGTTAAGATGGGAAGACCGGGCAACGCCGGGTATTCAGCTAGTTTCCCATAGAGTTGAATTGGACTTTAAAGGAAAACCCCGACCATGGCAAATGGGGGTGGGTAAGGGTTAAACCACCTATCCTATGTTTGTTGCTGACATATAAGTAACATGTGTGCCAAGTTTCATGTTAATATCTTTAGCCGTTTGGACGTGATGCTGGAACATACATACATACACACACACACACACACACACACACACACACACACACACACACACACACACACACACACACACACACACACACACGTTGAGTTTTATATATATATATAGATTTGGCAACATACTTTTTTGAAAAATAAATAAAAATAAATTTTGTGGCATAATCAAAATTATACATACAAGACATTGGGTAGGCAATACAGCATGTACAGGTACCAAGAAATTTCAGAGATCCAGGCGTTGGTTTTATCACCATTAATTTGAGATTTTCCTAGCTTGTGACGGAAAATATTGATTATATGAAGACGGGAGGCGAGTATCTTATGCATTAATCTTCCTTTATTAATGCTCACAGCAGAATGTATTTCTACAAAACTTCAATGTAAAAACTTTTCAAAACAACTACCACCCCCAGCAGTCCATACAGTCTCTAACCACGCCCCTACGGGGACCTCCATAAAAGGGGACTGCCTGAGGTGGTTCTTCCTCTTTCTTTATGCGATGATGTCTAGAGGAAAAAACAGTACCAACGTAGGACAGAGGTGTAACTTCGGAGTCCAGACCAGCCGGTCGACGTCCAACAGCTTCCAGGAAGCAGCTAACCACTGACCGTGACCCAACGGGGTCCCAGGAACGATCAATCCCAACAGGGGATATCAAAGTAGAATCTGTGCATCAGCACGAAGACGGGAGTCCCTCATCCTCCAAACTGAAGAATCCGTCGAGAGGACGTACGCGGAATTTCAGTAGCCTGTGAAGAAGAAAAACAGCCGTAATAGGGAGGGTAGGGAGGGAAGATACTCGCCTCCTGTCTTCATATAATTAATATTTTCCGTCACAAGCTAGGAAAATCTCAAATTATATATCAGACAGGAGGCTCATATCTTATGCAAGTTCAAAGCTAACTGTAAAACAGTATACAATACAACAATACACAGCTATATTAGTCTTAAGAGATAACTGACAATGAGATATGATCCTGAGGTCTGAAATAGAATTGGCGAAACGTGGATTCCGAAGACCAATCCGCTGCTCTCAAGAGATCGGAGAGCGAGCCTCCTGATACGAGAACTTTGGTAGCCATAGCACTCCTGGTGGAGTGGGCACCAAACGTGGTAACGTCAATGCCCGCCATTTCCATGGCGGTTCTCACCCAGCGTGCCAGAGAGGTAGACGAGACCGGTGAATGAGGTCTAACATATGACACAAGAAGTTGGGAGGAATCTGCAGGTCGTAGAGCAGATGTCCGTAGTTCATATGCCCGTAGGCAACGAACGACACAGAGGAGTGGGTGATCCGGGAATGAGGGGTAAAAAACCGAGGAAATGCCGGTTTTTGTTCTACGCACTATGGAGAACAGAACCCCTTGTGGTGAAAATTGGCGTCTGGAAATATCTAGAGCTCTAACATCGGATACCCTTTTGACGGAAATCAGACAAAGAAGAACCGTTAGTTTTATGGATAGAAACTTTAGTGAGAGATCCGTGTTGTCCCCCCAATTGGCGAACATATCAAGCACCTTGGAAACATCCCAGGTCGCTTGGTATCTAGGCCTAGGGGGACGTTGAAATTTTGCACCCCTCAGCAGACGACACACGAGTGGATGTCTGCCAATAGGTAAGGAGTCTACGGGTCAGTGATAAGCCGAAATTGCTGACCGATAGATGTTAATTGAGCTGTATGAGCTACCGGAATCAAATGAATCTGCCAGATAATTGAATACTAACACTACAGGTGCCTGTACGGGATCAACCTGCCGTTGATCACACCAACGGACCCATCGTTTCCAGGCCGATCGATACGCCGATCTAGTCCCGGGGGCCCAGGCCATGGCAAGGAGGTTCTGAGCTGAGTCTGAAAGGACTCTATGAGAGATTGGGACCCGGAGACTAACCACGCGAGAAGTGGAAGGTTGTCCTCTTGAATTAGGGGATGGGGTTCCCCGTTCGGACCGGTGAGTAAATGGGGGGAACTGTGGAATCAGTCTGGGAACATCTATGGACATCTCCAGTAGAATTGGGAACCAAGGTTGGGTCGGCCACCATGGTGTAATTAGAACCACGTTCGCTCCCAGGTTGGATATCCGTAGAAGAAGTCTGGAGATTAGTTGGAAGGGAGGGAAAGCGTAGTGTGTTCCCTCCGGCCAAGGTTGGCGGAGAGCGTCCACTGCATAAGCCTCCGGATCCGGCCTCCAGCTGAAGAAGTGAGGCAGTTGGTGGTTGAGTCGGGAAGCAAAGAGATCGAAGGATAGCGGTCCCCAGAGCTTCTGTAAGAGAAGAAATGTCGAGCGATCTAGTCTCCAGTCGCTGGAATCGCGCAGATACCGGGAATTCCAGTCGGCCACCGAGTTGTAGATTCCCGGGATGTATTCCGCTATAGGCGTGATGCCGTGGGTTAGACAAAAGTGCCAGAAGTCCTTTGCAATATACGCCAAGGTTCTGGATTTGGTGCCTCCCAGACGGTTGACTTATTGTACCGCCGCCACATTGTCCATGCGGAAAAGAATGCAGCATGTGGGAGTATAAGGCATGAAACTCTTGACCGCGAACAGGGCTGCCGCGAACAGGGCTGCCAACAGCTCGAGCGCATTTATATGGAGAGAAGTCTCCGAAGGGGACCAGGTTCCCCCTGTGGAGGTTGCGCCGCACCGGGTGCCCCAGCCCAGACGACTGGCGTCCGACTCTATGACGATGTCCGGGCTGGGATTGAAGATGGTTCTGCCGTTCCACTCGACTGCGTGGTGAAGCCACCAACGCAACTCCTCGGTGGTTTCTTGGCAAAGGGGAATTTCGTCCGAATACCTGAGGCCCTGTCTCAGGTGCATAATTTTGAGCCTCTGAAGGGCTCTGTAGTGCAATGGGGCCGGAAATATGGCTTGGATAGACGCCGCCAATAGGCCTACCAGGCGTGCTAGCGTACGGAGGGAAAGGTATCCTCTGCGTAGCGCTGAACGAATTTCCTTGCGGATTAGAGTGAGTTTGGCCTTGGGAAGACTGAGGGTGGATAGGGCCGTGTCCACCGTGAATCCTAAAAATTCCATCTGTTGGGATGGGATTAAAATCGATTTGTCGTGATTGACTACAAAGCCCAGTCCTTGTATAAGGGATATAGCCCAGGACATGTGGAGAAGGGCCTGGTTCTTGGAATGGGCCATGATGAGTAAGTCGTCTAGATAGATGATTAGACGTACTCCCCTGCTCCTCAGAGCTGCCACCACAGGTTTCATGATCTTGGTGAAACACCATGGGGCGGACGACAGTCCGAACGGGAGGCAAGTAAATTGCCATATCTTGCCCTTCCATGAGAAGCGTAGGAGGTATTGGGATTCTGGGTGAATGGGAACTGTAAGGTATGCGTCCTTTAGATCTATTTTTATGAGCCAGTCTCCAGGGTGGAGGAGGTCTCGAAGGAAGTGAATTCCTTCCATCTTGAAATGCCGGTACTGGATGTACTGGTTCAGACCCCTGAGGTTGATCACTGGTCGGTATCCTCCTCCTTTTTTGCGTACTAGGAAGAGATTGCTCATGAACCCTGGGGAAGAAGGGTGCACTTCTATAATAGCCTGTTTGGAAAGCAGGTCTAGTATCTCCTTGTCTATGAGGAGGGTGTTTCGTTTTGCAAACCGAATGGGATGGGGGATGATGTTGAGAGGAGGTGGGACAAGTATGTCTATCACGAACCCTCCTACTGAGTTTAGAATCCACGCGTCTGCCGTAATCGCAGACCAGGCGTGGGTAAAAAATCTCAGACGGCCCCCCACAGGAATGTGATCGAGTGTGTTGTGAGGTATGCTTACCAGTAGGTCGGGATCGAGGGTAACCGCGTCCTCCACGTCCGCGCCATGGTCTGCCTCTGGGAGGAAAAAAGGGCGCCGGTTGAGCCACAGGTGGGGCGTAGGATGGAGCCTGGTAGTGATATTGAGCCGGTGTTCTACTCTGTGGCCTATAGTAGTTGGCACGGCCGGCAGAACGGCCTCTACTTCTGCCGGCCCTGTTGAAAACCTTATTGGTTCCTGTCCTCCTTAAGGAGTTCTGTGCCTTGTCTAGGCTGGTGAATAAGCCTACGAATTTATTAATATCTTTTATGACTAAGTCACCAAAAAGCATGCCCTCAGCCGATGGGCCGGGTTCGGATTCCGCCAGATGTGAGAGCTGGGGGTCCAGGCGCATGAGGATGGATCTGCGCCGCTCCACGGAGCATGCCGTGTTGGCAGTGCCGGCTAGGCATAGGGCTCTTTGTGCCCAACCCCTTAGTTGTGGGAGATCAACAGGTTGTCCCGAAGCAGCAGCTTGCTTGGACAAGTTGAGTATCTTGGTAAGTGGACCCATGAGGTCCAGGACGCGGTCCTGTATTGAGCGAAAGGATCGTTCAATACCCTTCTTCTGAAACTTCCCCGTCTTAAGGAGGTACTTAGTTAGGACCGAACGCGGATGGGTGATTGCATCCGGGTGGAAAAAGGGTTTCCCGAGTGCGTCCAGAAGGACTTGGTCCTGCGTGGCAGGATTGGCGGCTGTGTCAAGCGCCGTGGCCCCAGCATCCTCTATGTATGATTCGGTGTCTGAAACGTCCGATCCCTCAGAGGGATCGGCCGAATCGTCCTCCGAGGAATCAATGTATGAGTCCGGCTTAGCCCTCCTAGAGGCTCTATACCCCTTTTGAGTCTCCCTGGGGTCCAGGGGTCGAGAAGTTTCGGATTGGTGCTGGGGTTGGTAGACCGTGGTGGGGGCTACCTGATGCAAATTGTTTACTTCCCCTGCCGGGGAGTCATGTACCACCAAAGTGTGCTTCCTCTTATGTGAGGATTTTCCCTTTTTTGAGGGAGGTTCATCCTGTTGGGATGGTATTGGATTATTGTTAGTGGACTGTAGCGTCCAGGCGGATGAGGTGGTGGATGCTAATGCAGCTTGTATGGACATGTGTATGATGTCCTGCAATTGAGAGGCACTCAATGTATGAGAGGTGCCTGTGGGATTTGCATCTCCAATGGGGTTCATTGGGTTAACTTCTGACATGATCTATATATATATATATATATATATATATATATATATATATATATATATATATATATATATATATATATATATATATAGCGGCTGCACTATTTATTAAATGTCAGTATAAGTTTAAAAGGGGGTCTATGAGGGGTATTGCTTTCTGCTGGTAATGCAGTTTAAGTGGATGCTTCTGCAAGGGTTAATGCAGATTTAAGGAAATGGATGGCTCTGTTAGGGTAATTTTGCAGTAAACCGGATGGTTCTTTTGCTAGGTTATTAGTAGTGAAAACGAATGGCCAGTAAACCGGATGGCTCTGTAAGGCTTATTAGGCAAAAAATATGTACCTACAGCAGGGCTCTGAACTACAGGCTCCGTCCTGACCTCCCCTCCGTCGGCGCCAGAGTGGTGACGGAGAGGAGGGGAGCCCGAGATCCCCAGAGCCCGGGAACGAAGTCTCGCGAGACTTCCCCCGCAGGGCGCTGATTGGTCGGACGGCGAGCTCGTAAGCTCCGCCCCCCGTACGTGCGCGCCGAGAGAAGGGAGAAGAAGGATCCTCCTTCAGAATGGCGGCGGTATGGCGCAGGGGAATCTGTGTAAGGGGACAGTCTCAGGTGAAGAGGGGGAAAAGGGAATCCCTGATTAACAAGCGGAGTAAAGCGCAATAACCATAGGGGAAACACATATGAATGTCACAAAGATATGACTGTCACAAAAAAATACAGGGAAGGATACTGTATGAAAACAATCTATATATATATATATATATATATATATATATATATATATATATATATATATATATATATATATATATATATATATATATATACATACACACCTATAAATATAAAGGAGAAAGATCTGAATAAAATAGTAAAGTGTAATAACAGACATGAGAAAAGGCAGGGAAACCTGCACTGCCTGCACTAGAAATTGTAAATATAGGAGATCAATACTTATCTTCTCTGTGCTGTGAGCAGGAAGAAAGAGGAAGAACCACCTCAGGCAGTCCCCTTTTATGGAGGTCCCCGTAGGGGCGTGGTTAGAGACTGTATGGACTGCTGGGGGTGGTAGTTGTTTTGAAAAGTTTTTACATTGAAGTTTTGTAGAAATACATTCTGCTGTGAGCATTAATAAAGGAAGATTAATGCATAAGATATGAGCCTCCTGTCTGATATATAATCTGCAAATATGTACAGTAGTTCCGAATCTCAACCATAACCCTGTAGACCAGTTTTTACGCTCTTGTCTTTGTTCATTTCTATTTACCAAACAAATAAAAAATGTAACCACTTCAGCCCCCGAAGATTTGGCTGCTTAATGACCGGGCCATTTTTTTGCCATACGGCACTGCGTTGCTTTAACCACTTAACGACCGCTGTATATATATATGTGTGTGTGTGTGTGTGTGTGTGTGTGTGTGTGTGTATATGTATATATATATATGTGTGTGTGTGTGTGTGTGTGTGTGTGTGTGTGTGTGTGTATGCATACATACATACATACATACATACACACACACACACACACACACACACACACACACACACACACACACACACACACACACACACACACACACACACACACACATACACGTCCACCTACAGGCAGATGGGCCTTTGCGCGGGTCGGGGGTACGATCGGGACCCCCCCTCCCCGTTGCGGCGGTCGGTAGCTCTGGGAGAGGAGAGCCGTATGTAAACACGGCTTCCCCGTGCTTCACTGTGGCGGCTGCATCGAATGTGTCATTCCTTTTTATAGGGAGACACAATCGATGACATCAGACCTACAGCCACACTCCCCTACAGTTGTAAACACACACTAGGTGAAACATAACCCCTTCAGCGCCCCCTGTGGTTAACTCCCAAACTGCAACTGTAATTTCCACAATAAAGAATGCATTTTAAATGCATTTTTTGCTGTGAAAATACCAATGGTCCCAAAATTGTGCGAAGTGTCCGCCATAATGTTGCAGTCACAAAAAAAATTGCTGATCGCCGCCATTAGTAGTAAAAAAAAATAATTAATAAAAATGCAATAAAACTATCCCCTATTTTTTAAACGCTATAAATTTTGCGCAAACCAACCGATAAACGCTTATTGCGATTTTTTTTTTTTTTTTTTTTTTTTACCAAAAATAGGTAGAAGAATATGTATCGGCCTAAACTGAGGAAATTTTTTTTATATATATTTTTGGGGGATATTTATTATAGCAAAAAGTGAAAAATATTTCATTTTTTCAAAATTGTCGCTGTATTTTTGTTTATCGCGCAATAAATAAAAACCGCAGAGGTGATCAAATACCACCAAAAGAAAGCTCTATTTGTGGGGGAAAAAAGGACGAAAATTTTGTTTGGGAGCCACGTCGCACGACCACGCAATTGTCTGTTAAAGCGACACAGTTCCGAATCGCAAAACCTGGCCTGGGCTTTTAGCTGCATTTTGGTCCGGAGCTTAAGTGGTTAACGGACAATTGTGCGATGTGGTACCCATTGTTCATTTTCCCCACAAATATAGCTTGCTTTTGGTGGTATTTGATCCCCTCTGCGGCTTTTATATTTTTACGCTATAAACAAAAGAGCGTCAATTTTGGGGGGAAAAAACACTATCTCTTTTTACTTTTTGCTATAGTAAATATCCAACTTAAAAAAATAAATAAAAAATTCCTCTGTTTAGGTCGTTTTTATGTATTATAAATATTTTTGGTAAAAAAAAATGGCAATAAGCATATATTGATTGGTACAAAAGTTAGTCTCTACAAACTATGGGAAACATTTGTAGCATTTAACTGGTGCGTTTGCGTGTGTGTGTGTGTGTGTGTTTTTTTCTAGTAATAACGGTGATCTGCTTTTTTTTTTTTTTTTTTTTTTGCAGCATTGCGGCCGACAGGTTGGACACTTGACACATTTTTGTGACCATTCACATTTACAGAGTGATCAGATTTATAAATATGCACTGATTACTATGTAATGGTCACTGGCAGAGAAGGGGCTAACATTGGGGGGCGATCAAGGGTTTAACTGTGTTCCCTATTGTGTGTTCTAACTGTGGGAGGGAAGGGGACTTCGTAGAAACACACGGGGATGTGTGTATTTACTCACACAAACCCCTGTGCTGCTGCTCATGCACGCGATCGCACCCGCCATCCAAGCGCATCAGGTTCCCTGCCATGCAGCGATCTCACGCGCACCGTCTGGTGGCTTTCCTAGGCAAAGCCGTATATGTATGGGAATTTTGCCCAGGAGAGCCATTCTGCCGCTGTATATCTGCTTGAGCCGGTCGGGAATCTGGTTAAAACACCAACAGTGCCTTCCTTCAGGAAGAAAAAGGCAGCTTGTCCCTCCCTATCCCATAAGGGCCATACCCCCACCTCCCTCTTTGGCAACACTTCTGACAAGAATCTGTAATTTATTTTTTATTTTTAGAACTGTTTTTAACAAGCCTTGGTGTTGTCGCACATTGCTGTTGTTGCGTATATATTTATCCCAAGTGTGTTCTACATCATGCCGCAGAAAATACTGAAAACATATTTTTTGCTTGTAGAGTTTGGGACACAGGAACGTTGGTCCTTACCATAGATTATATGCAACTACCATCGGGTGATGGGAGCGGGAACAAAAAAAAAAAATGTTGCCAATATCCTTAGGAGATGGACTCCGATCTACTGAGAGAATTATTCCTCTTTGCTAGCTTAGGTTCAGCATTCAACTCCAATGGGGGTTGTAGTTTATCCACACATGGCCTTGGTACCCTTTATTCTGATGGTTGCTCTCAATACGACGCCTTTATCTGGCCATTCTGCTAGTTGAGGAGGCATTGTCTTCTAACATTAACCTTGCTGGTACTATTTCCATACAAATGGTGATCTGGTGTTAAATGTATGTTATCTTTAAGGCTAGGTTCATACCATCATACTTGTGATGTCAGCCATCGTATGCGATTCGTACCGCATTGCAGTGCAGATTAAATTCTACTATGATCACTAACATCCAGTCAAAACCAGAAAAGTAACCACATGACTTCAGAAAAGGAGTGGCGGTGGGAATTCAAAAATAATGCTTGTCTCAAACTAGTGCATGAGATATGTAAATAACCTGTCATTCACAGCAAGGGGGAAGAACTGACACGTTTTCTCCTGTTTGTCCGTTTATCTCACTGAAAAAAAGAAAAGAGGATTGCTCAGAGCTGGATTAACTCTTTGTGGCAAGACTGGGCACAGATGATAGGAAATCTTATACTCTACATTGTGACAGCAAAAAAAAAAAATAATCGTGTTTACATCCACTTTAATTTTTACCAGGTGGATGTTCAGGCCTCCCTTGGATGCCAGTTTTGGGCATAATGTGCTGCTAGCTGCTGTCTGAATTTGTCAAGCCTTTCTTGACCTTTTGCTTGTTGGGCCTGTTGACATTGTTTGCTATGTTGCCCAGCCCTTATTTGGACCGATTTTGAACATTCCATGGTAAATAAAGTTCCTGTGCCCCATATCTTAGAAAAAAGATTTTTGACTTGACCGTAAAAATCTGTTTCTTGAGATTAAGAACAAGACACGGGTCCCAATTTTGATCTCCCTATTGCTTACTACAAAGTGCAAGTGGGCAGCTTCTATAGGAGGGTGGCCCTGCAGCATTCACATTTGTGCCTGAAGGTAGCTGCAAATAACCCATAGTAAAGACTTAATTTCCTGTGTCCTGTACGGTATTACCACACTGGCCAAACCAGCAATATGTTGCTCTGTTTCTACTTCCCTGCGTGGGTGCCGGAATGAAAAGTCCTAAGCTGGCCATACACCAGTTCCCATCATTCATGTGCATACTCTTGACACTTTTCAGTGCATTATAATACCATATATAGATGGCTTAAAAAATCAGTTTGTATCTGTGGAGGTTTATAGTAAATTTGAATTATATGGCTTGCTGTGGTCTGCTGCCTTTGAGTACTGTTCCTTCTTACTTACATTAAGATCTTTGTTTTTCAGGAAGAAAAGATATTTACAAAGCAGTCTATGGACAAAGTTCAGAACAGCTATCTGCACTCTTTGCAAGAGGTTGGAGATCTTTTGAGGAAAAAATTTGAAACTATTAAGAAACTCAAGCTCTAGAATGTGAATAGGAACTGTATAACTATAGATACTTTGATGGGCTCCTGGCAGACATCTTAATCCAGAACTTCCCATGAGGATGCATGAATGACTTAAAAACTTTTTTTTTTCCCTCCTTTGTTTTTTAAAGGTGTTTGAGAATGGAATTTATACAGCTGATTTAAATTATTGTACATAAACTAAAAGCAGGAGCTGCCACCTGCCATAGACCACTTTTTATACATGTCCATGAACTTGCAGCAGTGAGGTTTTCATGCCTTTTTTTTTTTGATCTTCATGCAACCTTGGAAACTCTGTACCTGCAGCAATAGAAATTGGCTTAAAACCAGCAGCTTTTCTTATTCCTTGCCATTTAGGTGAATTTTATTTGGGTTTTTTTTTTTTTTTTTTTTTTGGCTCATTTAGGAAATCTATTAATCTTTTATTCCACACTTTATTTTTTCCTCTGCTCTATTAGCTTTGCAGTTTGTCCTCTCTGTTGTCCCGTCTCCTCCTAGCAGCTGTTTTAATTTATAGGAACTGAAATATGTCTGAAGATAACACAGAATTGAATGGTTGGTTCCAGATCATTGTTGTGGTGGATGCAATCAAATTTAATGATGGCTGACTTTAAAGTGAGACTTTCAATGCTGTGGCTGTACTGTCAGATCGCCGGCGGAGAAAGACCTCTGTTTATTCAATCTTAGTTGGCAGCTAGCCACTGTCATTTGCACTGCATTATTACACCAATGCGGCTGTGTATACTATATTATAAAGAAAAAAAGCCTAATGCTGCTTGGTTACACTACCAGTCTAAACAAGAGACTAGTTTCTGAACGTAACTGTTTTTCGGTTACCCAGATGCTGTTGCTTTGCTTTCTACCGCAGAAGGAATATTTAGAAGCAACTGGTTCCATTTTGCTAAAAAATAAACATTTACACCATTTTGTATGCTTATTTATGCAGCCCTGTCACCGAGTACTGGTGTATATTTATATAAATATAGATGTATGTATATTTGTATAGTATAATATGATGTACATACATATATGCATACAGTCAGATACACATGTAATTAAATGGCTAACCTCGGCTATACGTGCAGAAGAACAAGCCAGCATGGAAGGAAAACAGTTCAACTTGGCTTGCCAGGTGAATGTAATATTTTCACAAATCTTCTACTTGCTCTGACATTTTCAAAGGCTAAATATAAGATTTCTGAGACCCTGACAGTCAGGGTATTGTCATATATTACAGACCCGTTTTTGTTAGTGATGCTAGGTGGTTGATGAGAGTATTTTTAAAATAAATCCCTACATAATAAGCAATGCGTATGTTTTCCTTTTTGTGGTATACAAATTAATAGGTACGGTAAATTGTTTTTTCAGTTCAGCTGGAAAACTGGCTCTTTAGTTGTGGAAAAACATGCATTTGAAATTATGTAGAACCAGTTATTGTTAAAGCGGAGTTCCGTCCACAATTTCACTTTTTAAATATAAATACCCCTGTAATACACACGCTTAATGTATTCTAGTAACGTTAGTCTGTAAACGAAGGTCCGTTTTGTTAGGTTGTTACAGCATTTAGACACTTTATAAAATAGAAATTGACTGGGGCCATCTTAAGTGTGGGCATCATGAAGCCAGACTGTATGACTTCCTGGATTTCAGCCTTGCAAATCTCGCACACGCTCAGTGCTGCACAAGCAGTGTCAGATCAGGTTTCAGCACCTGTGCTGTCCAAGTCACATGATTCTTTGAGACTGGGGAGTGCACAGACTCCTGGAAAGTTACACCCACTACATTCCCAGGAGTCTGTGCGGTGTAGGTTAGGAAGCATTAAGCCCCTAGGTGCAGGAAGTGGGAAGATTAACTATTCTGCCTAGCAACAACACTTTTAAGGCATCTAAAAAAAAATATGTTTTTCGTAAAAGGACTAATGAAATTTTTTTAAAACTACTGATGTAATGTTATATTTATGGGTGGAACTCCACTTTAATATTTCTGTAATGTACAATTCCAGTCAATTATACAACTGAAATGTATGTTTATTGAAAGATTTTTGCAATTCTGTTCAGCTGGAAATTTGGACACTGCAAAATCGCACAGCAAGACAGGTGACACATTTATTACCGGATTCAGCAATGTAGCTTCAGCCTTTAGACACCCCCAATTCCAAAATGAAGAAAACATGTTTTAGCTGGGCTTTAAACTTAAGCATGCTAGAGTACATACTGGCAATTCTGGAAGACGTGACTTGTCACTGGCCAAGAGCTGTGTTAAACAATATCTGATGCAAATAAACATGAATTACATTTTCTGGGCTTGCGAAGAGAAGACACTAAATAAGCTGTTCATGACCTACTATAGCTTTAAAGACCCTTTGTGTACGTCTAAAATTCTTATATTATTTTGATAGTCTAATACAAGTTCGTACTTTGTATTAGCTGGTGGCATTTTGTTTTAGTGAAGGTCTCCTATGATTTAGAATGCACACTAGTGATTTTGTCTGAAGCATGCATTGTTTGTGACTGCTGTAGAGTGGATGTGATAAACATGAAATACATTGAATCTGGTGCTGCCAGTATGGTTAATAATATGGTTTCTTATGTACAAATATCAGACAGACCATGTGTGTTTAGTGTCTAATAGTTTCCCCATTTCAATTTTGTATGATGAAGATGAGGGAAAAACAAGAGGATGTGGGAGAGTCCTTATGGTGTAGTATTTAAGTGATTCATTAGATATTGCAGAAGTGAAAAAATTAGGTGAGGTCTCGCATTACTTGCATCTGTAAAGGTTGCTAGAACTCATTGGAATGTATCCAGACCAGTCCTTTTCTGGCACTTTGTTTACAAGTAACAATCCATATTTATTGCTAGAGAATTCCTTTAGGCTCCATGTACACTAGCAGCTCCTAAACTTGAGTTTAGGAGCTTTTGGTAGCGTTTTGCCAAAGCGCCTAAACTTATCGCCATAAGAGTGCCCATGTACACATAGGCTTTTAGGATAGTTTAGGAGCTACTGCGGTTAGGGGAGGTCCAAACTCCCTCAACGGCCTTCTCTTGAACGTGGAAGAACCTTTCAGGATAGGAACATTTTGCCACATTTTCCCGTAACTGGTGGTCAAAGTAGTTCCAAGTGTACATGAAGCCTTAGAAGCCCCAGACATTATATATTTTTAAAGCAGAGGCAATAGAGAATAAATTGGTGGGTTTTGCAATTTATGTCGCATGGTATTTGTGCAGTGGTTTTTCAAACGCAATTTATTTTTTATTTTTTGAATGCTAAAAAACACACTACATACCCAAATTGTTTTTGTAAAATCCTAAAGTTGATGTTGCGCTGAGTAAATGGATACCAAACATGTCGCGTTTTAAAATTGTGCACGCCTGTGCAACGGCAACAAATTACATAACTTTTACTATCCATACACGATGCTTTAAAAGCCTTTACAGGTTACCACTTTAGGTTTACAGAGGCGGCCCAGTGCTTGAGTTACTGCCCATGATCTGACGTTCACAGTGATACCTCACGTGTTTGGGGCAATCGCTATTTGCGTGCATTTGTTTTTATTTATTTTATTGCTGTCACAAGAAATGTAAACATCCTTGTTGCAGCAATAGGCATATGACATAGACCCCAGATCTCTCCATAAAGAGTACCTAATACCCCAAATTCTCTTCTGCCCTTAAAAGTGCCAAGATCATGTGACTGGTATGTCGCTGGTCCAGAAGTGGATAAACTGTACAATGTACTCTTCACTGTTGCCTCTAGGAGATTGACACCAGGCACAAAAAACAGTGGGGCAGCTTCTAGGGATATAACCTCTCTAACCATTTTTCCCAGTTTGGTGCCCTCATGAACGTTTTTTTTTCAATGATTCACAACTGCAATTATCCAATGCTGCTGGTAGATGCATACCGGATCTTGATATCCCAGATGTCTCTTATGTCTGCTACTGAATCCAGGTTTTCACAAATTCATATGGTAAGCTCACTGACATGCCTGACTTTGGAGGCACAATACATTTGGTAAGATGCCCTGGCCCCTTTTTGTAGGGAGATTTAGGGTCTTAGCTCTCGCAAGTTTTGATTGTCCATTAAATTTTCTTTTCTCATTTAAAAAAAATCCTCTATGATCTTTGTAAACACCCAGGCCTCATCTTCCTTCAAAACATTTTTCTGCCTCCTTTCCCTTTGGGGCTTTTGGACTAGATCACCAATTCCATGTCCTAACCTGGGTACTGCTATTTCAGGGGATGAATCTCTTCATCAGATCTTAGACAAGGAACTGGCATCTCGCTTCTACAACCTATGTTCACCTGCCTGAAATCAAATGCCAGGAAGCCACAGCAAGAGGGGGAAAAAACACTTCACTGTGAGGCTTCCCTTGCACTGGAGAAGGACCGAATTTTTACACCAATCTCTGCATCTGATTGTAGCTCTTGGCTCTATTTCAAGCACACAAGTGGCCTACCTGATTTAAGCAGATGCTTTTCTGCAACTATTTAAAAATTTCTAGGCCACTGAATGGCTTTACTACAGGCATTTAATATGTAGGGTCCAAAAAATGTCAGGCTCCTTCTCCACCGTGTCTACCGGAGTTGGATCCCAATATGCCTGCCCTAAAGGTGGCAGACATAAAAGGGAATAAAGATGACCTGGAGGTGGTAGAGGAGTCCATGGAAGATTTCTCATCCCAAGGTGCCTGTGCATCTGATGTTATGGGTTTATGCCATATGCTTCCAAATGTGGATATGCTCACTTCTGTGCGCAAAAGCCTCCTGCATTGTTGCACTTGAATCTCCCCCCCTCCGATTTTTTTTTTTATATAATGATTCGGGTCAACCCAGAAAAGATTTTCACCTTTTCAAAATTCATTGCCGAGCTCTATCCATTGAAAAAAGTTACCAAAAATTGGTCTGTTATGGTACTAGACAGGGCCGACTCATTCTTCAACATCTCACTATAACTGAAAATGTTCGTTCATTCAAAGCTTCTTCAAATAGGACGTTTGAGATGCTCTTAAAGCGGTATTAAACCAAAAGGCAATCATTTTATTATATTGCGGCTTGCCAATTCTTGTAGCTGCATTTTGTTTTATAGAATTTCTTTATTTTCACCTAGTGATCTAGCCAGTGTGTTTTTCAACAAAATGAGCTGTTATGCAGATTTAGCAGTTACAGGGTTGAAACAAACCATTTTACCTCCTAACAGGTGTTCTTTCAATGGTTATCTTTTTAACCCAAAAAAAAACAAAATTGTTTCTGTAACTGCTTAAAGCGGTAGTAAACTGCTGGTTAAAAAAACATAAGACAATTGCATAATGTGCTAGTATGCATCGCATAACAACAAATTAAATCCTTAACTTGGAACAAAGCAGTCCGGCGGCGCACTGTCCCCGCTGAGAGGGCTGACATCTTCCCCAAGACTTTCTTCCGGGTCTGCATGCTCTGGTTGTGTGATTAGCTGGAGTCGTGATGACAGCACACTTGCGCATGTGCGTGGGAGCCCTCAGTTCTGGCAAGGTATGCCAGACTTTCAGAGGGCATGCATCGTTGACGTCACCGGCTGCATCAAGGGTGAAGATCTCTTTAAACGTGCACGTTTAGGACATAATTTTACATACAAGTAAGCTTACCTGTAACTAAAAATAGCCAAGCGTGCTTTACTGCCACATTAAAAAGTGTGAACTGGAGTTTTGCTTAGATTTTTTTTTAGTGTATCGACATCTGTTTAGTGCATGTAGTGTAGCATCCCCCCAATGTTAACAAAGCTGCAGTCTAAAGGTATCTCTGTTGCTCCTTTATTCATAGTGTAGGCACTGTAATACAGGAAGTGTGTTATTCGTCAGATCACTTTTTTAAAACCGGGGGGGAAAGTCAAACTATGCAAAAAAAAAAAATGCAGCCACATCTGAGGCCCCTTCACGCTTAAGGGTAAAACGATCTTCATTCCCAAGCACAATTTCTTGCAACTTTGACATGTGTTGGTAAAATCCTACATATCCTCACAACTGCTCTGTGCATCCAGGTGGATTATACCTTGTATTTTTCAGGACGAATTGGGCTTTCATTTTGGATGTAAATGGTTATGGATATCTCTTGATTTTTGTTTTTAATCTAACGAAATCTGGCACAAAATAGTAAACAAATATATATTTTAAATTCGGCTGTATTTCATGTTCCTATAATAACCTACCAGCAAAGAACAACCCAAAACAAAATTCTTCTACTCCCGACGATCTCCGCTATTATTGTGATACATATTAATATCGTGCTCCCAAATATATGCATTAACATTAGTGAAAAAAGGTAAGGTTGGCACCAACCAGTGATGTGATAAGTGTCACAAAATTTTATATAAAAAAAATTCAGATGATAATTTGGCAGTCCATGAAGTCCAATGTAAATTCAATATGCGTGAATTGAATATCCACCACATGTGAAAACAAAGTAGTGTTCCTCCACCATCATGTAGATGCACACCGCACTCACCAGACTGTATTGACCCCTATTACAGGGAGTCAAACTACTGGATATGACCTATCTCAAAGGCTTTGCGCAACACCTTTCATTAGCATGTCTGACAACATCAGCGGTTTATGTGTATTTGTACTAATATTTTTTTTTCACTTTGTATGTTTTAAGATTTGTATTCACTAGATCACACTGGTAATCCAATTTGCGTGGGTGAGGGCACCTTCTATTAGGTTCTGTATGTATTCACTATACCACATATGTGTATATTGTCTGTACCAGTAGTCCAGCCCAGAAGCAATCCTGCACATTTTTTTTCTTTTCTTTTTTTTGTCTAACCTAAAACACACTGGATGTTAATTAAAAATAAAATAAAAATATTCTGACTTTGACCCAAACACTAACCTAGATCACACCTTTTTATCTAGGTATTTTCTTATTTTATTTCTTTAAAGTGGTTGTAATGCCACGTACACACGACCAATTTTCATGATGAGAAAAAATGTAATTGGTCGTGAAAAAATGACCGTGTAGGCTCCAGAGCATTTTTCTCGACAAATGTCCGTTTAAAAATTTAGAAACCTGCTCTATTTTTTTCTCATCGTTTTTCACGTCGTGAAAAATGGTCGTCTGTTTGCTTTAACGAGGGGGAAAAAAACACGCATTCTCAGAAGCAAGTTATGAGACGGAAATTGGCATAAGCAGCCCAAAAGAACGGATCTTCCCCTTTTTATAGCGACGTCGTACGTGTTGTATGTCAACGCGCTTTGCTCAAGCATTTTTTTTTTCACGATCAGTGTGTATGCAATACAGGCTTGAGAGGAATCCCGTCGAGAAAAACGTTTTTTTTCCAATAACATGAATAACGGTCGTGTGTACGCGGCATAAGGCTTTTTTTTTTTTCTTTAAAAAAAAAAACATGTTATACTTGCCTCCACTGTGCAGCTCGTTATGCACAGTGGCCCCGATCCTCGTCTTGTGGGGTCCCTCGGCGGCTGTCTCGACTCCTCCCCGCAAGAGCTAACCCACTTCATGGGAAGTGCTTTCCCACGGGGTTAGCTGCGGGCACGCTACCGTGATACAGGCGGCGGCTATAGACACTGACTGTATCACACGGCCCTGCCCCCCGGCGCGCTGTGTCATTATCTGTGATTGACAGCAGCACAAGCCGATGGCTGCGCTGCTATCTATCCCTATCTAGCCAATCAACAGCCAGACTCCTTGAAAAAGAGGATGTCGGGGGGACGCGCACAGCAGATGAATGGGATCAGGTAAGTAAAACGGGGGGGCCCATCATTGCCAGGTGTTTTTTTTTTTTCACCTTAATGCATAGGATGCATGAAAAGTGCACTTGAAATTGCATTGAAAGTACACTTGGAAGTGCAGTCATTGTAGATCCGAGGGAGAAAATAAATGGCATTTTAGCTTGCATATGATTGACTGCACTGCACTTCCAAGTTCAATTTCAAGTTGAGTTTGCACTTGTAGTTTGCAGCCCATAAGTGGAGTTTTCCTCAGGCAAGTACTGTTTGACCTGTCACAAAATAATGCTTTCATGAAGGCAATAAATTATAGAGAGTTCTATTTAAAAAAAGCACCATATCCTTCAAGTCTGAGCATTCGGTTGTAAAGGAAAGATTGACTTTACAGGTGCCAGAGCACAAAATAGATAATGTTTTATTACTAATTTTTTAACCTCCCTGGCGGTATGATTCTTTCTGGTTTTAGGTGCTGAAAGCAGTACCATTATTTTGCATGAAAATTTGGCGTTTTATACTGTAGGTCTGTAATTCTTAGGAATAACTCACTTAAATCTGACCAAACAAGAGTCTAGTAGACATCTCGGGTATGATAAAGTTTGAAACACAAAATCATAAATTATAATATAATAGCTATAAATTATAACAAATAATAATGTAATTATAATAAAAATTATTCAATAATGTAATCAAATCAAAAACACTAATTTGCTCAGTTGCAGAATTGTCCCTGTCATTACTTTTATTGTTTGATGACGAATTTCCCCACCTCACTTTTGCTCAATTCTGCAAGTGATTCTAATTTATTATCGCTGTTTTCTAGCTGGTCTAAAATCACTTTTGACATAAAGGGACACTTTTTGGTTGCTATGGACAATCTACAGTTTGCAGGCAGAAAGAACAGTTTTTATTATATAAGTGCATGCAGGTCACTGGGCAGACCACTAGGGACAAAGGGGGTGTGTATTTCATACAGTGCTGTAATCTGTAAAATGACAGTATACTGTATGTGTACTTTTTCTTTAATTTTTTGAATATGGCACTGATCTCCGCCCCTGTGCGTCGGAACGTCGCAGGGAACAGAGCTTGGCGGCACACGGGCACTGTGTGAATCGAGCGAAGAGGCAGCTCGATCACACAGCGGGGAGGAATCGCAGGATCCAGGGACAAGGTAAGTAACTGCCTGGATACTGCGATGCGATCCCGAGTCTGGCTCAGGAATACCGCTAATGGTACAGGATTTCCACATGGAGCCAGACTCGGGAATACCGCCAGGGAGGTTAAAAAGTATAACTAAAGGCAAAACTTTTTTTCATTCTGGATAGAGTGGAGATGAATTGGAATGCTTTTCAGTTTTTATTGCTGTCCATGCATCCTTTAACCATCTCCATACCGGGCATTTTCACCCCTTTCCAGTTCTAGGCCAATTTTCAGCTTTCAGTGCTGTCGCAACTTTGAATGATAATTACTCAGTTATGCAACACTTGTACCCATGACTTATTTTATTTTTTTCACACAAATAGAGCTTTCTTTTGGTGGTATTTAATCACCACTGGGTTTTTTTTTGTTTGTTTTGTTTGCCCTACAAATGTAAAATACCGAACATTTAGAAAAAAAAAAAATTTCTTCGTTTGTTATAATATTTTTTCTTCATAAATTTTGACAAATTTATACTGCTACATTACTTTGATAAAAATAAACCAAATCTGTGTATATTTTGTCTGTGTGAAGGTTATACAGTCTACAAGCTATGGTTTCAATCATTGAAAATTAATCACACCTGATGTACTGACGGCTTATTTCATTGTTTGAGGCTCTAACATGCCAAGACAGTATAAATACCCCTCAAATGACCCCCTTGTTTTTGGAAGTTGACAATCCAAGGTATTTAGTAAGAGGCACGGCAAGTTTTTTTTAAAGTTTAAATCTTCATGTAATTTTTTGGAAGATTAAGCAAAAAAAAATTGTTGTTAAAAAAAACTAAGAATAAAATGTAAAGTTGTCTCTCGCATTCGGCATACTTTCAACTATACCCCAAAGCACATTCTGCTACTCGTATGGCAATGCTACGTGTGAGACTGTCACAGCCTAGCCCCGTAGAGAGGTGCAACATCCAAGAAACCCCTTCAACCATTATCCAATTTAAGGCTCTATTCATACCTATGCAGTTTTCATTTTTTGGGGGGGGGGGGGGCGGACGTGACAAAATCTGCTTTTCTGCAGCTTCTCTATTGAACCAAAAAAAGCATGGTGTTGCGTTTAAAAAATAGTCCATGACCCGTTCCAAAAACGGAGGCGCAAAAATGCATTGATGTGAATGTGTTCCATAGGAACCCATATTAAAAATAATGACCTGCTTTTCTGCAAAAAGTATGAAAAAGTGCTTTGTATGAATGGAGCTAAGGCTAGACTGTATATTTTTTGTAGCAGAGGCCCTAGAGAATAAAATGGTGGGTTTAGCAAATTTTTATGTCGCACAGTATTTCTGCAGCAGTTTTTCAAATGCAATTTTACACACTGATGCATAAATACATTTTAATGAATTTCACTGCACACAAAAACAATATAATCCCCAAATTTTTGGTAAAATGTTGTGTTGCACTGGGTAAATAGATACCAAAATGGTCACACTTGTGAATTGGAGCCAAACTTCAGTATTTATGCCTCCATAGGCAACACTTATTAAGTTACCAGTTTAGCACTACACAGGAGGACTGGTGCTAGAATTATTGCTCTCTC